>NC_140182.1:11152647-11162637 GCF_963971535.1 Notolepis coatsorum
TTGGGAAGTATTTTGACATGTACATGGGTACCTTAGTCGTATAGTGTATCTTGTAGACCAGGCCCATTGCAAGTTGCTGTACTCTGTCGTCTACTCTAAGCCATCCTAGGTTGTCAAAGTGGGCAGGGGTGAGGTGGGTTCTGGGGGTAAGGTCAAGTAGTAGTCTGACCAGTTTGTTTTGTGATGTTTGTAATTTTGTTTTAAGCGCCTTTGAGGTGCTTTGGTACCATGAGGTGCACGCATAGTCGTAGTACCCTTGAATGAGTGCTCCTGCCAGAGTCTTCAGGGTATTCTTGTTTACCAGAGAGGAGATCCGGTACAAGAATCTAGTTCGTTGGTTGACTTTTTTTTATTACATTGGATGCCATTTTGTCACAGGAAAGATTTGCCTCTAGGATGGAACCCAGGTAGGTAATTTCGTCTTTCCTTGTGACAATATTGTCACCCACTGTAACTGAGAAGCCGTCGGTCTTGCTGAGTTTGTTATTTGAACCGAAGAGAATGGACTCTGTTTTGCCCATGTGTAATGATAGTTTGTTATCAGCGAGCCATATGCAGATTTTGCCTAGTTCCGAGCTGAGGGTTTTTTCAACCTGCAACTTGTTCTTGTCAGAGACCAGCAGGGCTGAGTCGTCCGTAAAAAGGAACAAGTTGCAGTAACAGGCTGACGACATGTAATTTGCATAAATTAGGAAGAGTAGCGGTCCTAGTATGCTTCCTTGTGGAACACCACAGCTCACTGTGAGGGGGGGGATAGAGTACCGTTTATCTCTACCATCTGTTCTCTCCCCTCCAGGTAGGATTGTATCCAGCTCACTGATAAACTATCAAAACTAGGGATGCTCGATATTGGCTTTTTTACCGATACCGATATTCCGATATTGTCCAACTCTTAATTTCCGATACCGATATCAACCGATATCAACCGATACCGATATATGCAGGGTTTCCCCGTCCAAAAAACGGAATAATTTCAGGTAACTAATAATTTCACTGGATATATATATAACAAATATTGTTTTTTTTGTTTTTAAACCGATACCGATATTTTCCGATATCACATTTTACTGCCGATATCGGCCGATAATATCGGTCGGCCAATAATATCGGACATCCCTAATCAAAACCAATTGCTTTTAGCTTGTCAATCAGAATGGAGTGATTGACAGTGTTGAAGGCCTTTTGTAGGTCCAGCATGACCATGCCGCAGTATTTGCCTGCGTCCACCTTTTGTTTTATGTGGTCGTTCAAAAAGAGGAGGCATGTGTCAGTGGAGTGGGACGTTCTGAAGCCAGATTGGAATTCGTAGATTCGATTTTTTTCTGCCAGGTACTTTTCCACCTGTTCGTAGACTATTTTCTCCATGACTTTCGAGATGGAGGTAAGAATAGAAACAGGGCGGTAGTTGCCTGGGTCTAATTTGCTGCCCTTTTTGTGCAGAGGGGTCACTCTCGCAATTTTGAAGTCCTTGGGGACGTGTCCCTGTTTTATAGAGAGGTTTATTATGTGTGTGATGACTGGGGTGATGGCGGCTGCTGAGTCTCTGAGGAATTTGGAGGGGATGTTGTCATGGCCAGTGGCCTTGTTAGGTTGGAGGAAGCTCAATTCTTTGAGTACCTCATCGGTTGTTACCATTTCAAGTTTGAAGTCGTCTTTGTGGAGCCCTAGGTTTTTGTAGTATGCTACTATGTGTTCTACCCCATAATGCCCTGAGTGGGAGGGTAGTTTGTTTACCAGTGTTGTGGCTATGTTTGTGAAGAAGATGTTTAAGTAATTGGCTACATCCAGCTTGTCTGTGATGAGCGTGTTGTCCGTCTTTATGTTTATGTTTGAGAATCTGGTTTTAAGTTTTTTACTGCAGCCTAGTTGATTATTGAGTAATTTCCAAAGTTCGCAGTTTTTTTTTTTTTTTTTTTCAGTTTTGTCGTTGATGACATTTCTTTTTGCGGTTTTGATCATGGTGTTTACGTCATTTCTTAGTCTGTTTCTTTGAATTTTTAGTTCAACCACGTGGGCTTGGAGTTCACTGTTTGAGCTTTTGGAAAACTTTGTCTGACTTTTATGAAGTGCAGAGCATTTTTTGTCTCTGGTTTTCATAGCGGCCAGTATTTCAGTGTGCATCCATGGCTCAGCTTACCAATAATGATGTAGTATAATGAGGCAGCTTACCACACACACACACACACACACATATGAACATGAATAACACGACACAGCCGAGTGTAATATCTACTATGCAAGTATTTCTACGGGTGGCAGCAACACTGGAAACTTCAACACTGCAGATTCATCATGGAAAGGGAGTATACCAATTTCATACGTGCAACGAATGCCAAGAGGAAAAGTTTTGCTGCAGCAGCTAACGTTAACATATGTCATGTATGCTATCTATTTATTACTTTAGGGGAGTAGGACATTTGTTTCACAGTTTTAGCATGATGTTTTAAGAGCAGGGGGGGGGGGGGGGGGGGGGCTGTATCGGATGGGTATCGCTATCGACAGATACTCAAGGCTGTGATATCGGTATTTGACATGAAAAAGTGGTATCGTGCCATCCCTAGTCCCTGGTCGTGCTGCCTTCAAGGCCAGCCTTAAAACCCATTTATTTTACTCTGCCTTCCACTAGGGCCTGTTTCTTTTAATCTGCTCCTATGTTTTATATTTTATTTTATTTTATTTTATTCATTTTAAATGTTTTTGTTTTAAATCTTTTTATTCTTATGTTTTTATTGTATTCATTTGAATGTTTTCATGTTTAAACATATTTATTTTGCTGTGAAGCACCTTGAGACCTCACTGAGTTTAAAGTGTGCTATATAAATAAAATCTATTATTATTATTATTATTATTATTATTATTATTATTATTATTATTATTATTATTATTATTATTATTATTATTATTATTATTATTATTATTATTATTATTATTATTATTATTATTATTATTATTATTTATTATTATTATTATTATTATTATTATTATTATTATTATTATTATTATTATTATTATTATTATTATTATTATTATTATTATTATTATTATTATTATTATTATTATTATTATATAAACAAACCAAATCCAAGGAAAGGGAGCTCTTTTCCCCCTTACTGCTCTCGTGGACCCGGTTCAGAGACACCGTGAGCGTGTTCAAATCGTGGCATATGGGGAATCAATGCAAATTAATCTCTATTAGGCTAAGATGAGTTAGGTTAGAGTAGCTTTTTCAATACCAATCCTCTACTGAGCTCCAATCCAGCGGTTTGTTTATCTGCAGGTTTATAGCCGAACCTGTCATTCTATTGACCTCTGAGCTAAAGCTCACAAGTAATCATTCCAATTAGCCGACCTTTGGTGCTCTTCAGTACTCAAAAGAATAGCGAAGTATGGAATCATGAAGTTTATTTGTTTATTTGTTTATTTTATTGATCCCCATTAGTCTACACCCATGGGTGAAAGACAATTCTCCCTGGGGTCCGAGCACATAACTTACAACATTACAGTACATTACATTACAGTAATAAAAAAAACAATAAAAAAAAAACATAAACACTTTAGCCTAAGTACATTCTCAATATCTTTCAAATCTCACAAAGAAAACACACAAAGGCTCTAGCCGCAAATACAATACTAACTAAACTAACAATACTAACTAAATAAATCAGTAACTCAACTGTATTTTCATTATTCATAACAGCATTTTTCAACGTTTTCTTAAAAGTACATTTGTTGCTGATCATCTTTATCTTCACAGGTATACAATTCCAGTTTGCAGCAGCTCTATACATTACGGTTCTCTTAAGTGCATTTGTTCTCGGTAGTAGTAACCGCCTTCATCAGTTGATTCTCCGAATTATTGGCAACATATTCTATTCCTCATATCACCCTAACTGTGTGTCTTGTGTTTGTTGTGTGCATTTGTTTCAGTAGTATGTTTCATCTTTGTAATTAAAGAAAAATGTGTCTGGTCTTTTGGACGTACAGTACGTGTCCAAACTTTGAAGAAACAAATTCCTTATTCAGATTGTGAGCCTGATATATGAGTTGACTGTTCATCTCCAGAATTTAAAACAAACGGTGGTGCACCTTGCTTAGTATTGATCATTTATCACATCACTGAGTCATAGTATTAATTATTCATGTGTTTATGCATGGCTTCAAACTCTCCAGGACATTTACACCAGGCGTTGCGGAAGAGAATAGTAAAATACTCTAGCCTCCCAAACAACTGCCTCTTTGCACTGCTGCGGTCAGGCAAGCGCTACCGGAGTCTCATGGCCAGTAGCTTACCAATAATGATGTAGTATAAGGAGGTAGCTTACCAATAATGATGTAGTATAAGGAGGTAGCTTACCAATAATGATGTAGTATAAGGAGGTAGCTTACCACTAATGATGTAGTATAAGGAGGTAGCTTACCACTAATGATGTAGTATAAGGAGGTAGCTTACCAATAATGATGTAGTATAAGGAGGTAGCTTACCAATAATGATGTAGTATAAGGAGGTAGCTTACCAATGATGATGTAGTATAAGGAGGTAGCTTACCAATAATGATGTAGTATAAGGAGGTAGCTTACCAATAATGATGTAGTATAAGGAGGTAGCTTACCAATAATGATGTAGTATAAGGAGGTAGCTTACCAATAATGATGTAGTATAAGGAGGTAGTTTACCAATAATGATGTAGTATAAGCAGGTAGCTTACCAATAATGATGTAGTATAAGGAGGTAGCTTACCAATAATGATGTAGTATAAGGAGGTAGATTACCAATAATGATGTAGTATAAGGAGGTAGCTTACCAATAAAGATGTAGTATAAGGAGGTCGTTTACCAATAATGATGTAGTATAAGGAGGTAGCTTACCAATAATGATGTAGTATAAGGAGGTAGCTTACCAATAATGATGTAGTATAAGGAGGTAGCTTACCAATAATGATGTAGTATAAGGAGGTAGCTTACCAATAATGATGTAGTATAAGGAGGCAGCTTACCAATAATGATGTAGTATAAGGAGGTAGCTTACCAATAATGATGTAGTATAAGGAGGTAGCTTACCAATAATGATGTAGTATAAGGAGGTAGTTTACCAATAATGATGTAGTATAAGGAGGTAGTTTACCAATAATGATGTAGTATAAGGAGGTAGCTTACCAATAATGATGTAGTATAAGCAGGTAGCTTACCAATAATGATGTAGTATAAGGAGGTAGCTTACCAATAATGATGTAGTATAAGGAGGTAGATTACCAATAAGGGCCTTAAAAATGAACAAATACCATGCAGTGTTTGTTGTGCCTCTCCATCTCTTAGGACCAACCAACCGTATCATAAAGGACACAGTGATGAGTGTCGTATCTATCATCATTAGTGATGAATCTGAGGGCAGAGTGACAGACAGAGTTCCGGGATTTAAGGGTTGAGGCTGCAGCATGCCTATAGATGACATCACCATAGCCCAGGACTGATGTGATTATCAGATTAAGAGGGAATAAGGTTCCTCTCTCAGTGTGCAGCTCAAACATTACCACCAGGACAGCAAACGGAGAGACTGGCGAGGAGAAGAAACTGTAAAATAGGAGCATTTCTTCCATTTATAAGCTCATGTCAAGAGGGAATAATAATCTCTCTCTCCATAACGTCTTCCGTGTGCGGAACAAGCTGTAGGGGACATATAGCGACATTTTCAGATAGGATTATAAGTGATGATAATTGCAGTATCTATTTAAATCCATCCACAAATATAATCTGTAACATATCGCTCTCTTTCACTCTATCTATCTAACTATTTATAATGTAGGCTGTCTTTCTGTGTGTGGACTAAGGAGGTAGTCTCTCTCTGTCTAATGTATACTCTGTTATGGTTTGTTACCAACCCCAACAGCACAGCACAGACAGGTAGTTCAGAGTTAGCCAAAAACCAGGGCGTATTTATTTCCAAAATAACAGGGAATAGAAGAAACAACAAAAAGCACAAGTGGGGAATGTTCTTGGCAGAGTAGCCTGCGGCTCTGCAGCTCGTCTCGGTGCAGAGACGGCACAGTGGCGTTGCGCCTCTGACTCTGCGGCTCTGCAGCTACTCGAAGATCCAACTCGGGGAGGAACGGAGAGAGAGAGAGTTGTCAACAAACAAGCCAACGGAATACAAGGCAGTCCAGTCCTCCTTAGCTGAGTCCAGTATAAACACAAGTGACTTAATCTTCAGTGTTACCAACACACAAGTTTAGCTGAGTCCAGTACAAACAAAAACGACAAATCTTCAGTGTTACCAACACACAAGTTTAGCTGAGTCCAGTACAAACAAAAACGACAAATCTTCAGTGTTACCCAAACACACAAAAACAGAAAGGTCCCGAGTCAGGAAGATGCGAAGAAAAACAGAGTATCCAAAAAGTACGTTCCAAACTCACCAAGGCGCAATTACGCAAAGCGGGCAACGAGGCACAGATCCAACAGATGACAGAGAAAAGCAACAGCGGCGACTTCCATAGACGTCCTGGAGAAAAACAGATGAGGTACAACACGGGAGGGAACAAGCAGCAGCCAGTGGTAATCCAAAACGACCCGACACAGAACGTTAGGAACACCAGAGTATATAAAGGGCTCCACCGAGCTGATTAGAACTCACTTCAGGTGCGCGAAGGTAATTGGTACCTTGAAGCGTGCGGAATCGGACCAATCCTCACATACTCTCTTACTCAAATTGTAAACTAGGAGGGATTCTAGTTATTGGTTGTAATTGAAGACGTTTCACATTAAGCAGAGACTGAGGACAGATAGAAGTCTGGCAGGTGATCTTACTGAAAGTCCTGTTTTTTTCAGTCAGAAGTAAAACATTTTTTTATATATATTTTAAATACACATAATAATAATAATAATAATAATAATAAAATAAATTATAATAATAATAAAAGAAAAGAAAACACGTGTGAAAGTTTACCTGGTGAGCTGCCCAATCAAAGTCGATGTGAGGGAAACACTTAACCTGGTAAGTTGCTGTTTTTATCATAAATCGATCAATACAGACCGTATTAATTAATGTTGTGTTTCTTTTTCAAATATAGCCAAGAGTAAAGACCTTAACCCTTTCAAAACAGCAGTCAAAGTGTATATTTTCAGCACTACGTTTGTTTACCAATGTTTTTACAGAAAATAAGAATTGGTCGGAAAATTCTTTACAAATTCTTCTGTTTAATCATCTTCCCTTTATTAATTTGCTTAGATTTTGTGTACACTTGATCTCAAGAAAGTGCTGAATGAGCTCAGTGAGCGAAATCAAAAGCACCTCAATGTTTTCATGGTGTTATTCACCGGCAAAGATGCAAAAAAAATCATTATTTATATTCTCCTTTGTGTCATCACAATTTACTCAAGCCTAGTAACAGACACAATATTTCTGACACTGGGAATACATTCCTAGATGTTCCTAGATACCAAGAACATGCAAATTGACCGTGTAGAGGTGGAGCAATCACCTAATCATCCCTTCCCCTTAATTGGCTGATATCAATCCGTCTCCTGAGCCGTTCAGCCATTGTGTGATGTGTGCCGGGTGCCAGTGTATGGCAGCCATTGAGCCTGCATAGCCCAAGGTTGGGTGCTACCAGTGGTGGTGAAGGAGGCAATTTCCACTCTAGATTGTGGGGAGCGCTTTGAGTGTCTAGAAAAGCACTATATAAATGTAATGAATTATTATTATTATTATTATTATTATTATTATTATTATTATTTACTTGCGCATGTACTGTACCTTTAGGCGGAATTTCTGAAAATAGGGCTACAGCTTAACAGGTTGTATCAGGTTGTAGGCAACCTTGCAGTACCTGGCCAAACGCTCTGAGGTGACCATGGAGAGCCTTCATGACGGAGACCTCGGTTCTTCACAGGTCCCATAAAGGAGGTCTTGCTTTGTATGAGCAGATGGATTCAGAGAAAGTGATGCTATACTGTGTAGGTCATATAAACAGGTCTTTCTCAGTAGAGGGATGATGCTGGAGGGTTGCCCTGGTTACAGGCATGGAGGGAGAGGAGAGAAAAGAAGAGGAGGAGAGGATGGACGGGGAAGGGGGAGAGGAGGAGAGGGTGGAGGGGAGAGGAGGAGATGGGGGGAGGAGGAGAGGATGGAGGGGGAGAGAAGGAGAGGATGTAGGAGGAGAGAAGGAGAGGATATAGAGGGGAGAGGAGGGGAGGGGAGGATGGAGGGGGAGAGGATGGAGAGGGTGCAGGGGGAGAGGATGGAGGGGGGAGGAGGAGAGGGTGGGGGGGAGAGATAAAAGGACATTTCGTCAGCAGAAATGTCAGCGGTTGTGATTGGCAGTGAGCTTACATACGGCTACCATGGCTACCACTAAATTACCATGTTATACCAATTCAACATACATACATAATAAACATACATACATGCAACATACATCGTGGCACAGGGTTCATGGAGATGACAGCTGAGGGAAAGAAGCTGATTCTGCTTCAGGAACAGGGCGAGGTGATACCTGCATCAGGGACGAGGTGACACAATCAGATACGCTGCGACAGCACTTCACTATGAAGTGTACGTGTGTAATATTATTTAACTTTTATAATTTTTTTTTTTATTGGAAATGGAAGTACGAGTTTTAAGTTTTTCTTTTTCTTTTTACATATACATATAAAACACACATTGAAATAATAATAATAATAATAATACATAAAGTAAAGTAAAATAAAATTCAGTTTGCATATACATATAAAACAGACATTGAAATAATAATACATTAAATAAAATAAAATACAGAGAGATGGAGAGGAGAAAAGGAAGCAGAGAAGAATATTATATTATCTTTAGGTGTTTTAAATATGAAGTGTACGTGTGTAATATTATATTACCTTTAGGTGTTTTAAATATGAAGTGTACGTGTGTAATATTATATTATCTTTAGGTGTTTTAAATATGAATTGTACGTGTGTAATATTATATTATCTTTAGGTGTTTTAAATATGAAGTGTACGTGTGTAATATTATATTATCTTTAGGTGTTTTAAATATGAAGTGTACGTGTGTAATATTATATTACCTTTAGGTGTTTTAAATACGAAGTGTACGTGTGTAATATTATATTACCTTTAGGTGTTTTAAATATGAAGTGTACGTCTGTAATATTATATTATCTTTAGGTGTTTTAAATACGAAGTGTACGTGTGTAATATTATATTACCTTTAGGTGTTTTAAATACGAAGTGTACGTGTGTAATATTATATTACCTTTAGGTGTTTTAAATACGAAGTGTACGTGTGTAATATTATATTACCTTTAGGTGTTTTAAATACGAAGTGTACGTGTGTAATATTATATTACCTTTAGGTATGTATGTAAATATATCGGTTAATGTGGCCGGTGCCTTCCCTTTCATAGATATGAGTGTGCATGCATGTCGGGCGTGTGTGTGTGTGTGTGTGTGTGTGTGTGTGTGTGTGTGTGTGTGTGTGTGTGTGTGTGTGTGTGTGTGTGTGTGTGTGTGTGTGTGTGTGTGTGTGTGTGTGTGTGTGTGTGTGTGTGTGTGTGTGTGTGTGTGTGTGTGTGTGTGTGTGTGTGTGTGTGTGTGTGTGTGTGTGTGTGTGTGTGTGTGTGTGAGTGTGTGTGTGTGTGTGTGTGTGTGTGTGTGTGTGTGTGTGTGTGTGTGTGTGTGTGTGTGTGTGTGTGTGTGTGTGTGTGTGTGTGTGTGTGTGTGTGTGTGTGTGTGTGTGTGTGCACTCCTATTGATTTCATGGAGTATGAAAGGTCAGAAAAGACCTACTTGATAATCCTTCATGTACTTAATCTTCCTCTCAGCCCAGAGTTCATTCACCATTACTCCCCTCTAACTAGATACAGACCCACACAGACAATACAGTGTGAGAGAGAGACTAATATCAGAGAGATAAAGAGGTAGGTGTATGTCTCTCTCTCTCTCTTTCAGTGTGTGTGTGTGTGTGTGTGTGTGTGTG
Source organism: Notolepis coatsorum (assembly GCF_963971535.1). Lineage (NCBI taxonomy): Eukaryota > Metazoa > Chordata > Actinopteri > Aulopiformes > Paralepididae > Notolepis > Notolepis coatsorum. Next base: position 11,162,609 of record NC_140182.1, read on the forward strand.
TGTGTGTGTGTGTGTGTGTGTGTGTGTGT
>NC_140182.1:11162837-11177837 GCF_963971535.1 Notolepis coatsorum
GCAATAGAATTTAAAAAGTTAAAGTTATAGCCCTGCAAAGAAGGGGACTTTCTCCATAGACAAATAGCGCTGGCAATCTATGGTATATCATGAATTTAACCTTAGGCAGCCAAAGTGTTAATAACAAAGGGCATGTATGGAAAAGTGCTATACAAATAAAGTTATTATTTTGAGTTTCATATACTATTGAAACAAGGATTTTCTTAGCTTTCTAAAGACATCACATCATCTTATAGCCAAAATAAACAAGACATGTCACTGAACTGTGTAAAGAAAAGTTTCCCAGTTTTGTAGCCTTTTTTACTTTACATGCCTATATTAAACATTTAATGTTTTCAGAACTGTGCAAAAAAAAGAAAAAAAAAAGATCAAGTGTCCCATTTCACTTGTTATATTTCCACATTTTAGTGTTCTTCAGTTCTTTTTTTTTTTTCATTCAGTGTGATAAATCCAGTCTGTTGTGAAGGGCCAGATTAAACTGAATATATATATTTATTTATATATATATATTTAATTGTATTTGTATATTCTCTAATATTCCCTGATATCCCTTGTATATTCCTTGTACAATATGCATTGAATATCCATTCTAGCCTACTGAACATCCCATAATAGTCTCCATTCTACTATTGGTCGAGACCTTGGTGCCAGGCTGCCATACCCCTCAGACCCAGTTCAAACGTACCGCTCGACATGTACGAACAAGTCCTAGTTCCGCGTAGGAATTTGGCTACCGCACCACTAATGGGACTATTTGTTCATAGTGCGTATATATACTGCGCTACTAAAGTAGGACTTTCTTTTCAGTCCAGTTTCTTACCCTCCAATAGAGTCACAGACGTAAAGCCTCCCCGCGACGCCACGTGTGGGAGTAAGGCCAAGTTCGCCTACCATCGGTATTGAGACATCGTGTATATTAATATTTGAATAGTCATATTTGGCACTATATCGTCGAGTTGGACGTAGTCTATTAAGCTAATAATAGTCTGTTAATATATAGTGCTTCGTGCGGTGAGAATACTACCGTAGTCAGTACCCCATCGTTTCGGGCAGAGAACTGGCTGCTTACCCAGGGTGGTTGACCCTATGTGAAGCTGCACCCGAGGAGCCCCAGAGCCGACGAGCGAGTGGACCTGTATACCGGATTATTCTACCGACGACAGCCCGCCTTCCCAGGCACGGATTATGCTTTGGATACTTTGATTATTCCATGGATAAAGACCCCCGACACTGCCGTGTGTTGGAACCCCCCCCCCTGGAGAGGACGCAAGGTGAGGAGACGCTCTGCAAGACGAGGTCGCTTCACGTCTCTCCCCCGTGGACCGGAGAGAGCCGGCCCACAAAGAGTCCACCTGCTTTCATCTGTGGTCCAAGGATCGCCGGCGCATTGAACGGCACTACAGTGGGTTCACCTGGGATACCCTTGGCCGGACGAGGCAGCCGGATTCTACCCCCCCCCCCCCCTCCTACTCCTGTCGGCTTACAAGCGACCGGATTAACCCCCTCTAGTGTATCTAGTATAATCATTAAAGTATCATTGCTGTTATTCCTTAACTATTCCAGGTCGTATATTTACCACCTGCGCCTTCAGAGATTGGACATTCTCTATTGATATACAGACGAATACTCCTTGCCATAAAAGTGCATACTATTTCAATTCATAAATGTAATTAAGTGATTAAGTGCTTATTCTACACACCATCGCTGTGTAGAAATAAAGACCTGTTTCTAATTCGTACATTTGTGTTGGATCCGTTTCATCTACGTGAGAGTGTTCATGATAATATATTTATGCCGTGTACTGGGTGGCCGAATATTAAGTACAAAGGTAGTGGTAGTAAGTATCATATCTAGTAATACAGTCAGGGAATTGTACCCCTCAGTTACAATTGGTCCTTCGAGCCGGATGGTAATTAGTGTAATATTAATATAGTGTTATTAATATTGAAATGGCCTATGATGAACACTCCACGAAACGATCCTCCTAACCAACGCCCGCAGCGCGAACGACGGCTCCCTCAGTACTTAGAGGCTTACGCTGTCAGTCAACAACCTAGTCTTCTACTAACAGTAAACGCGGTAAAACTAGAAAGTAAAAGTATGTCTAACCCTAACGCCCAGACTACCCCGACCATAGAGGCCCCTACGGGCTCTAATGTAACTGACCAAGTTCACGGTGGGGACCAGTGGGAACCAGACATGACTTCACACCCCGCCAGTACTGAAGAAGTAGTCCCCGATGAGTCCCGGGAGGAATACAACGCTACCGAGAGAGAACTCGGCACGGAAGAAGACGGGGAGAGCACCGTGGAGATAGAGCTCCAAGGCTCCGCAAGGAGTACCCCGAGGGAAGGCTCCCCTATACAACCGCCTTCTCCCAGCGAGGCAGAGAGGACCCTACAGCAGGCCTTCCTCATCAGCCTGAACGCCGCTGCTGAACGCGACCGACTGCAGATCCAGCAGCGAAGCGAACACGAGCAGATACGTCTAGAAATAAGACGCATTCAGATGGAAGAGAATGTGGCCCGAGAACGAGCCGGTGCTCAACGGGACGCAGCGCGCGACAGACAGCAGTCGCAACTAATAGAACAGCTGATCAGACGGACAACACCCTCTCCCTCCGCCAGAGGCTCCAGGAACTCGTCTAGACACACCTCCAGGGCGGCATCCCCTAGCCGAGTAAACAACCCTGAACTTGACCAACAGACGAGGTCTATACCCCCCACAGACCACCTCCCCCCACCGGTCCAAGCGAGACCTAGCAACCGGGAAGGAGCAGCATATCCTGTGGAGAGGCTAAACCAGAGACTACAAGCACTGGATGACCTAACTGAAGACGAAGAGGAAGAGGAGGAGAACCACGCCCGAAGACAGCACAGTACTCTACCGGACCAGGAGGTCCGGTACAGCCCAGGCTATACTCCCGCGGAGCTGCGCTACAGACCCCCGACTCTATACACGGGTGAGCACAACGCACGACCCGCACCGAGGAACAGCACCTGGACAAGCGGGCCATGGTACACTGCCGGTACCAGCCCATACCAAGGAGCGGGAGGAGACTCGCCTAGGAGGCCTCTCCCCCAACGCTCGCCGATGTATCCACAGTCAGCGTCATACATTGGCACGCCTATGGTACCCGACTTCACCCAAGAGAACCGGGCCCAGTATACAGAACTCCGCATGTGTCTGGAGACCATGTTGGTGGATGTATTGGATGAACGCCACAAATACGCCATCCTACTGAAGCACTTAAAGGTACCCCGCGCACATAATATAGCGCTCGCCTACGCGACTTCCACCACCCCATACACAGCAGCGCTGGTAGCATTGGACCAGAGGTATGGGCGCATATGGGATTACGTGATCCAGGAGATCCGACACATCGACCGCTTACCCCCAGCAATAGACAATCGAGCACTGGACGACCTGTCCATCAGAGTGCAGTCCCTGGTAGGGATGTTGGGAGCGCAAAGAGAGAAGGGGAGGCATGAACTTTACGCCAACTCAAATGTGGAAAGGATCCTGGAGAAGCTGCCGCCCGCTCGTCAGGAGCGCTTTAGGCGGCAGAGGGACCACAGAGACCCGAATGGCCCCGAACCGAACCTCCTCGATCTAGCAGACTTCCTGGCGAGAGAAGTCAGCAGCCTACGGCTAGATACATTCGGACGGAGCACCCCTGGCTCCAGAGAAGGAACCAGACGACTAAATGATGGAAGAAGATCGGTGACTGTGATGCACCAATCGGAGTCAATACCGAGCAGCAGGAGCCACAGTACCCCCTCCAGAACGGAGAAGTGGAAGATAGTGTGCCCCTACTGTGAGAAAGAACACTGGCTAGCGCAATGTGACTCCTTCCCCAAGCTGAACGCGGAGGAAGCAGGTCAATGGATAAAGTCCAACAAGCGCTGTTTTCGCTGTGCGCGCTCACACATGGCAGCCGAATGCCGCTTAAAGAAAAGGTGCACCAAGTGCGATGGAGCCCATCTGGACATACTTCACGACAGTAACAGACGGCGCCCTTCACCTGCACCATCCAGCCGCAAAGCGAGCGTCATGTACATCGATCCCGCCAGCAGCAGTGGAGCCCGAGTACTCCTAAAAGTAGTGCGTGTGACACTAAGCTACCAGAATAAAGTCCTGGACACTTACGCCGTCCTCGATGACGGGTCAGAGAAGACCCTGCTGCTCGCCTCCGCTGCGGCCCAGCTAGGGCTGCGGGGAAGCGAAACCCAAATGACAATTCGGACAATAAGACGAGATTTGAAGACGATAAAGGGCGAGAATGTCTCATTCTCTATCGCAGCAAGCGGCCAGCCTGAGCGACGGTACCAGATTGCAGACGCTTTCACCAGCCAAGAAATAGGACTGTCGCGGTACACATACCCCGTCGCCAAGCTGATGGAGAAATATGCACATCTGCGCAAGTTACCGATCCCGCTCATAGACAATGCTATGCCGACCCTGTTGATAGGCTCCGACCATGCAGACCTCATTGTCCCGATAGACCGGGTTCATACCGGACCCCGAGGCTGCCCTGCAGCAGTCGAGACCCGTTTGGGATGGACTCTCCAAGGCCCGCTCGCCAAATCTCTCAACCGAAGTACAGCCACTAGATGTCTCCACTCCCGAGTCATAGAGGGAGAAACCGCACTCCTGCAACACGTAGAGCGGCTATGGACCTTGGAACAAATGCCCTTTAAGAATGGAAAGAAAGACATTCGCTCTAAAGATGACATTTACGCCATTCACCTCCTCGAGACAGGGACCAAGAGAGTCCCGGTCAACGGCGTGTTGAGATACGCCACGCCACTCCTGCGGCGAGAAGGAATGCCTACTTTCCACGCCAAGACAGACGCCACAGAACGGTACCGGCTGAACACGGAGCGGCGCTTAGCCAAGAACCCCGCCCAAGAGAGTGTATACCGCGCTGAGATTGAGAAGCTCATCACAGCGGGACACGTCACAACGATGGACATTAAAGAGGCTGACCAGACCACTGAATCGTGGTACGTGCCCCACCACAAGGTCCATCACAACGGTAAAGACCGCATAGTATTTAACTGCAGCTACCAGATCGGATCCCAAAATCTGAATAAAGAGTTACTGCCCGGTCCCACACTCGGCCCCTCCCTACTCGGCGTTCTACTCCGCTTCCGCCAGGAAAAGGTGGCCATCAGCGGGGACATTAAAGGAATGTTCCTGCAGGTGAGATTAGTAGAGGCGGACAAGCCCCTGTTACGGTTCCTATGGAGAGAGAAGCCAGGAGATGAGCACCCAGCCATCTACCAATGGGAAGTCCTCCCCTTCGGAACGACGTGCAGCCCCTGCTGTGCGACATTTGCACTACAGAAACATGTAGCAGAGGACCCAGCAGCGGACGAAGAGGTCCGACACAGCGTAAAGAACAGCTTCTACGTAGACAACTGTCTACAAAGCCTTTCAACCCAGGAAGAAGCCGAGGCTCTCCTGATTAAACTCCGCGCCTCATTGATCAAAGGCGGCTTTGATCTCAGGCAGTGGGCCAGCAGCGATCCGCAAGTACTGCGCAGCCTCTCCTCCGAGGACAAGGCAGCCAGCAGCGAGACCTGGATGGCTACAATCCCGGGAGAAGCCCAGGAGATGACCCTGGGATTGGTGTGGCGATTCAAAACAGATTCGCTTCACTACAGACACAAGCCCCTGACTACGGAGCAGGGAAGGCCGGCGGCGGCGCCGACCACCAGACGGAGTGTGTACACAACACTCGCCCGACAATATGACCCGCTAGGATGTATTCTACCGTACACCACCAGGGCAAAAATGATTGTACGAGCATTGTGGGACAAGGACCAGGGCTGGGACGACCCCATTCCCGCACACCTTGCATCCACCTGGAGAGAGTGGGAGATGGAGCTCCACTCACTCCCAGGCGTTAATATGCGCCGAAGCTACTTCCCACCCACGGTGAGGCCAGAGACATGTAAAATGGACTTACACGTCTTCAGTGACGCCTCAGAGGTCGCATACGGATCAGTAGCCTACTTGCGGGCCCAAGACCAGGGGGGAGAGATCTACACAGCATTTGTCCTCGCCCGCTCGAGAATAGCCCCACGCAAGCAACAATCTATCCCACGTCTAGAGCTCTGCGCAGCCCTAGCCGGAGCGCACCTAGCCACGCTCATCCAACGTGAGCTCACCATACCGGTGTCTAGAACAATCCTGTGGTCAGATTCCACGACGGTACTCGCCTGGATCAAATCGGACTCATGCAAGTACAAAGTCTTCGTGGGAGTCAGAGTCACCGAGATTCAAGACTTAACCGAAGAGTTAACCGGAGAAACAGAGTGGCGCTACGTTGATACAAAACAGAACCCAGCTGACGTCATCACCCGGGGGATGCCCCTGGATGACCTCACCCGTCGCAATGTCTACAGTGACGGCCCCGCATTCCTAAGACTCCTGGAAGGACAGTGGCCCATGCCTATCCCGAGGGAAGCAAGTCCAGAGGAGGTGGAAATTAAGAAGTCTGTGTTCTGTGGATTGAGCACCGTAGCCTCCACCGACCCTAACATAGAAGATTGCACGTCCATAGAGAGTGCACAACAAAGAACATTCCTGCGGTACCACCCGGAGTGCAAGTCCCCCGCTGATATGTCAGCAGCTAACTACGAGGAAGCAGAATTGCTTCTACTGCAGCGAGCCCAGAGAGACTCGTTCCCCGATGAATTGGCCTGTCTACAGGGAGGAAAGCCCGTCCCATCCGACAGCAGATTAATTCATCTGGCCCCCGAGAGCGACGCTCATACCCTCATCAGAGTGGGTGGTCGCCTACGCAGAGCCCCCAACACACTCCTGATGGGGCGGCTAGATCCTGCATTACCCCAGACAATGTACCGGCCTGAAGAAGCGAACGGCCGACGAATGTGGAGGTACAGCCAAGTATTAGCCGACAAGTTTTGGAACAGTTTCCTACTGCACTACCTACCGTCTCTACAGACCCGCCAGAAGTGGGTAAAGGAGAGAGACAATTTGACAGAAGGAACAGTCGTCATGATTATTGATCAATCACTGCCCAGAGCTATGTGGCCGGCCGGCCGCGTAAGCAAAGTGATCACCGGTGCCGACGGCAAGGTCCGAGCAGCTGAAGTGCTCGTCCAGGGTCGCACTTACACCCGTCCCGTGGCGAGGCTCATCGAACTGCCTCGACTCCCAGACACAATCGATGATGACCATGACCCTACAACCCTATGACTTTGTGAAGTTGACTGACCCCTACAGCAAACCCTTATGTGTAAATAGACAACGCGATTAATCTGTCTCTGTTTAACTGATTAGGTCTGGGACCTATTCAGGGGGTGGCTGTTGTGAAGGGCCAGATTAAACCGAATATATATATTTATTTATATATATATATTTAATTGTATTTGTATATTCTCTAATATTCCCTGATATCCCTTGTATATTCCTTGTACAATATGCATTGAATATCCATTCTAGCCTACTGAACATCCCATAATAGTCTCCATTCTACTATTGGTCGAGACCTTGGTGCCAGGCTGCCATACCCCTCAGACCCAGTTCAAACGTACCGCTCGACATGTACGAACAAGTCCTAGTTCCGCGTAGGAATTTGGCTACCGCACCACTAATGGGACTATTTGTTCATAGTGCGTATATATACTGCGCTACTAAAGTAGGACTTTCTTTTCAGTCCAGTTTCTTACCCTCCAATAGAGTCACAGACGTAAAGCCTTCCCGCGACGCCACGTGTGGGAGTAAGGCCAAGTTCGCCTACCATCGGTATTGAGACATCGTGTATATTAATATTTGAATAGTCATATTTGGCACTATATCGTCGAGTTGGACGTAGTCTATTAAGCTAATAATAGTCTGTTAATATATAGTGCTTCGTGCGGTGAGAATACTACCGTAGTCAGTACCCCATCGTTTCGGGCAGAGAACTGGCTGCTTACCCAGGGTGGTTGACCCTATGTGAAGCTGCACCCGAGGAGCCCCAGAGCCGACGAGCGAGTGGACCTGTATACCGGATTATTCTACCGACGACAGCCCGCCTTCCCAGGCACGGATTATGCTTTGGATACTTTGATTATTCCATGGATAAAGACCCCCGACACTGCCGTGTGTTGGAACCCCCCCCCCCTGGAGAGGACGCAAGGTGAGGAGACGCTCTGCAAGACGAGGTCGCTTCACGTCTCTCCCCCGTGGACCGGAGAGAGCCGGCCCACAAAGAGTCCACCTGCTTTCATCTGTGGTCCAAGGATCGCCGGCGCATTGAACGGCACTACAGTGGGTTCACCTGGGATACCCTTGGCCGGACGAGGCAGCCGGATTCTACCCCCCCCCCCCCCCTCCTACTCCTGTCGGCTTACAAGCGACCGGATTAACCCCCTCTAGTGTATCTAGTATAATCATTAAAGTATCATTGCTGTTATTCCTTAACTATTCCAGGTCGTATATTTACCACCTGCGCCTTCAGAGATTGGACATTCTCTATTGATATACCGACGAATACTCCTTGCCATAAAAGTGCATACTATTTCAATTCATAAATGTAATTAAGTGATTAAGTGCTTATTCTACACACCATCGCTGTGTAGAAATAAAGACCTGTTTCTAATTCGTACATTTGTGTTGGATCCGTTTCATCTACGTGAGAGTGTTCATGATAATATATTTATGCCGTGTACTGGGTGGCCGAATATTAAGTACAAAGGTAGTGGTAGTAAGTATCATATCTAGTAATACAGTCAGGGAATTGTACCCCTCAGTTACAAGTACAGTTTTGAGTAAAACATCAAACATTTGTTTTTTTCTTTAAAAAAAATTATATCTCACAGCATATTTTAAGTTTTTCTTTCTTATATTAAAATATATTTTGTTTTTAAGAATTCGTTCTTATATATACACTTGTAAACTTGTAAAGAATTTGTAAAGGATAAAGCTAAAATAAGCATGTGCTTCAGCCTATTCCTTTATTTCGGTCGTTGATTTTGGATTTTGTGTGTGAGCTTGCCTTGAATATGTACATTTGTGATTTTCTATATATATATATATATATTTTTTTGCAAGACCACGCGGGTGTGTTTGATTTGTCTGTAAACAAGACCGAAAAATAGGGATGTTCGATATTGGCTTTTTTACCAATATCCGATATACCGATATTGTCCAACTCTTAATTTCCGATACCGATATCAACCGATACCGATATATGCAGGGTTTCCCCCCCAAAAAAACTGAATGATTTCAGGTAATTAACATTACATATCTCTTGTCGTGGAATTAACACAACATTATGCATACTTTTGTGTTACGATTAGGCATGACAGAAGAACCCAATATGCGGATTTGACAGGAGGAAGGAGACGGTGGTTGCTCTTCTCAACGTGGTGTTCTTTTAATATCAGAACTCAGGAGCAAGGCAGGGATATATACAAATACAAAACAAACGGCACAGCAGCGCTGGCGCTAATTACAAACACGGACTGAGATACGAAAACAAAGATGAGCAAAACAGAAAACTAATAAACTTACTAAGACTTAACAACAGCAGGGCAAGGCAGACGGCAGCAATGTACAAACAGGAACGGGAACACGGAGGTATGACGCCACACAGGAAGTGGGAACAGGACACTCTAATATACCCAGACTAATTACAATGATTACTAATGATAAACAGCTGGGGGAAGAAGGCATTAGAACTAATACAATACAACAATACTGGAACAAGACCTAGGCTAAATACAAAAACACAGAATAAGAATGCCAACACAGAAAACACCTAAACAGACAACACTTGTAACATAGACACTAATTGCCACAGTAGAATGTTATTAATGTGACCAAGCAAGATCAATGCTGACTGCATCGTCTGCAGGTGAACGCTAGATGGCGACATGACACAACTGTCAACTCTTTGCCTGGGGCATTCTCTCTCCCAGGCATGAGCTGGTCTGGGAGCGTGACACTTTTGACAATAAATAAAATAAGAATTTGTTATTACTTGCTTGCCTGGGTAAATAAAGGTTAAATAAATGTAAAAAATATATATATATTTTTAAACCGATACCGATAATTTCCGATATAAAATTTGTATGCCAATATCGGCCGATAATATCGGTATGCCGATAATATCGGACATCCCTACGGAAAAATAAACTTCATTCATTCATTCAGGTGGAGGCGCGGCCGGGCTGGGCCGAGGAGAGCATCAACTGGCAGAGGACCTTCTCCGTCAACCCCATGGACTTCGAGCTGCTGCGCTCCGACTGGAACGACCTGCGCTGCAACGTGTCGGGCAACCTGCAGCTGGGGGAGGGCGAGGTGGTAGACGTGCTGGCACAGTACATGGAGAAGATCAACGAGCACAACGGAGGGTGAGAGAGAGGGGGGAGAGGGAGGGAGGGCGGGAGGGAGGGAGGAGAGAGAGAGAGAGAGGGGGGGGGAGAGAGAGAGCAAGGGAGAGAGAGCAAGAGAGAGAGAGAGAGAGAGAGATTTTGATTTTAGAAAAAACATTTATTTACATAATTCTCATTACAATGTGTGTGTCAATACAATTAAATAACTAATAATTATATTGGACATCATACATGTGTCCCCATCATACTCAAGACCACATGAGAGCTCACGTAAAAGCAGTGCTAAAATACTCTACAACACAACAAATGTGTCCATATTTCCATTCAACACATATCTCAGCGGGACCAACATATGAGCAACCCAAGATGGGCCCCGTCAGTCCAGTTTGGTCCATTTTGATACCCAGCTCAGGGAACGGATCCCCCTCATCAGGAGAGAGAGAGAGAGAGAGAAAGCTAGAGAGAGAGAGAGAGAGAGAGAGAGAGAGAGAGAGAGAGAGAGAGAACGCCCAAATTTGGCGGCTGATGCCAATCATTATCTATAAAATAGGAAATAATTTCCCTGAAAACATATTGGTCATGGTCGGGTGAGTCACCCCGCCGCGCTGAGCCTGTGTTCGCTGCGCTCGCTGATTAATGGCTGTGGCAGCGCTGCTTAAAAGCCCCACTATCACATTTACATAAAGTAGCTCAGTGTTTTCCCTGCTCTGTTGCAACCTGCTGCACCGTGGGGCGGCACAGAGTTGATGCCAGCGGTTCTGGCGCTTTGTAAAACATTTATTAGTGCGAGTCTGAGTCCTCTGTTACATCTGGCTTTACACCTTTACACCTATATGAATTAGTACTACTGAGTACTGAGTTATAGTGCTAATCAGATGTATGTACAGAGTTGTAGTATTAATATGTACAGTCATACAAGTATGAAGACACTATGGTAGTAACTTAAGTAGGGGTGTAACGATGCATCGATTAATCGATTCAACTGCATCGATTTGAAAATGTTAGAATAGATTATAATCGAAATTAATTTTCTTTTTTTAATGTTTTTTTTTTGTGTGTGTATTGTTTTTATTGACCTATAGTCCATTCATGCTGAGTGAATCAGTTCCCCCAGCCACATTTGTGTATTACATTTTTGTTGGGGAATTAACTGATAGAAAATGTATCGAAAATGTCGAATCGTGGTCAAATGAAGAGATTTCATGATGCATTGAATCGTTGCCTGAAGAATCGTAATCGAAATTAATCGCTGTGAGGTCGCATCGCTACACCCCTAGTAGTAAGTCATACTGGCCAGCAGCGTAACTAGTAAGAGTAGGTAAGGGATATGCACAGCTATAGATATAGTATCTACAGATACGTAGATAAATTAAAAAAATATAAATAAAAAGGTGGTGGCAAATGGAATTGCGGTGCACTGAATTTTTATTTGTATTATTATTATTATTATTATTATTATTATTATTATTATTATTATTATTATTATTATTATTATTATTATTATTATTATTATTATTATTATTATTATTATTATTATTATTATTATCTAGTTTATTTAAATTATGTGTTTGATTGTTATTTCATTTTTATCGACGATGTTTTATTCCGTTTTGGTTCTGAATTGATAAAAATAATTTGCTAATTCATCAAGCGACTATTTGATTTGATTGCATTTTAATCGGTTACACATTCATTTATTAATATGTTTGTTACACTTCCACCCCTCTCATCGGTCTGCAGGATCTACACCCTGCTGCGCATCATCAACGTGGAGAAGCGGCGTGACTCCGCCCGGGGGAACCGCTACCTGGTGGAGCTGGAGCTGATGGAGCGCTGGCCGCAGCGTGGTGCGTCTGTCCGAGTACATCTACCTGCTGCTGCACCGTGGCCGGCTGGGCGACGACAGCCTGGAGAACACGGACTCCGCCCCCGCTGACTCCGCCCCCGCCTCCGCCTCCGCCCCCGCCCCCGTGCCCGCCTCTGGACCCGCCTCCGCCCCCGCCGCCTCCTCCAGCCTCGCCACCCTGCCGCCGCCGCCTCCCTCCACCAGGCCCCCCGCCCAGCCCACCCCCTGGGGCACGGCCTACAGCAAGCCCCTGCTCTGCCAGCCCGTCATGCTGCAGTGGAGGAGGGACGTCATGGTGCACTTTGTGGTGCCAGGTGGGTGGAGCTAAGATGAGATAAGATAGTGGGGCGGGGGGGGGGGGGGGGACAGTGGCTCAGGAGGTGGAGCAGTCGTCTGGCAATCCGGAGGTTCCCAGGTTCGATTCCTGCTCCTCCCGAGCAGCGTGTCGATGTGTCTTTGAGCAAGACACTTAACCCCTAATTGTTCCTAATGAGCAGGTTGGCACCTTGCATGGTCGCCTCCACCATCAACAAATTGTAAAGCGCTTTGGATAAAAGCGCTATATAAAAAAGCAGCCATTTACCATTAGATAAGATAAAATATTCCATTATTGATCCCCTTGGGGAAATTCGGTATCATAGCAGCATGGGGGAGGGGGGGAGAGGAGGTACAGGTAGTAGAAGACATACAGGTACAGGTCACAGAAGTAAAAAAAACAAAAAAAACAGCTGTTCCAATGTAAATGTGCCTTCCTCCGTGCACTTTCGCCCGCTCTGAAGTCGGACTCGGTGTGCCCGGCCATGCGTGCGATCTCGCACGGAACCCGCAAGTGCCTGCGTGTCATGGTGCACTTTGTGGTGCCAGGTGGGATGACGCCCGAATTTCCCCCAAGGGATCAATAAAGGAATATCTTACCACCACAACCTGGCCCTTTAGCTGACAGGGACTGCCCTAAAATTGGTGCAATCAGTGCAGCTGCTTGTAGATTGATTGGTTATAGAGGTTGTTTGTTTGTAGATTGATTGGTTATAGAGGTTGTTTGTCTGTATTCATTGATCCCAGTGAAGAACCAGGCCCGCTGGGTGCAGCAGTTCATCTCAGACATGGAGGACCTGCACCGTCAGACCAAGGACGACAACTTCAGCATCATCATCGTGGACTTCGAGAGCGAGGACATGGACGTGGAGCAGGCTCTCAGAGACAGCACTGTTCCCAGGTGAGGGGGGGGGGGGAGAGAGAGGGGGGGGGGGGGAGAAACATGGAGGTGGAGCAGGCTCTCAGAGACAGCACTGTTCCCAGGTGAGGGGGGGGGGAGAGGGGGGGGAGAGAGAGAGAGAGAGAGAGAGAGAGAGAGAGAGAGAGAGAGAGAGAGAGAGAGAGAGAGAGAGAGAGAGAGAGGCCGTTATACTAAAAATACAAAAAAGAGCAATTAACTTTTGGACACACCTAAAACGAAGTGACCCCCTCTCGTACCATTATCAAGCCCTGCAGTGCCAAGAGCTGAGGAGCATCAGGAACCCCCTTACCCAGCTGGTCCTGAGTCCACAAACCTGCTCTCTTAACACACCTCAGGAACAGAACACATCACCAATCAGAATCAATCAAATTACTACACAGCTAAAAGAAAACTACATCACCTATTGGAAAACACAAACAAAAGCACAGAGCAAAATGCAGTGCTATCTGGCTCTAAAGCGAAAGCACACCATAGCAGACTATTTGAGCATGGTGACTGATCAACAACTAAAAAGAACCTTGACAAAATACAGACTGAGTGAGCACAGCCTCGCTGTTGAAAAGGGGAGGCACAGGAAAACCTGGCTTCCTGCAGAGCAAAGGCTGTGCTGTCATTGCATCCTCAGTGAAACTGAGTTGCACTTCCTCACCAAATGTGAAAAATATAAATATATTAGATAAACTAACTATATTAGAGATTTTTTTTTTTTTAAACTAATAACAAAAGGTTTTCTTGCACTACCAGATACAGGAAAACTACCAGTCCTATTAGGGGAGGACTCAACAAGCTGTGAGCTAGCAGCAGCCTATGTTGCTGCCTGCCATAGACTGAGGGACAGTGAGTGACAGTCACCTGACATGTTTATGCCGTAATATTTTATGTTCTATTTTATTATGATAATTTTTGTATGTACTATGACATTAATATCTGTTTTGTAATCCATGCTTATGTTATTAATCATTTGCTTTGGCAACATGTACAAGTTGCGTCATGCCAATAAAGCCATTTGAATTGAATTGAATTTCATTGAGAGAGAGAGAGAGAGAGAGAGAGAGAGAGAGAGAGAGAGAGAGAGAGAGAGAGAGAGAGAGAGAGAGAGAGAGAGAGAGAGAGAGAGAGAGAGAGAGAGAGACAGTACTGTGCCCAGGTGAGAGATAGAGAGAGAGAGAGAGAGAGAGAGAGAGAGAGAGAGAGAGAGAGAGAGAGAGAGAGAGAGAGAGAGAGAGAGAGAGAGAGAGAGAGAGAGCAGGGGGACTAAGGCCAAACTATAGGCCTGTTGGGTCCAGAGTGATATTTCCCTGTTGCCTTGTATGCCCAAATTTGGCGGCTGATGCCAATCATTATCTAAAGTAGGAAATCATTTCCCTGAAAACATATTGGTCATGGTCGAGTGGGATGTTATTAGGGGTAACTGTTTATAAGGTGTCCACGTGATCTTGTGTGTATTTGTTTGTCTCCAGATATGAGTATCTCAGGAGAGAAGGGAACTTTGAGCGCTCAGCGGGACTGCAGATCGGCGTGGACACTATCGAGGTGAGAGACACAACCTCACACGTCGACAT
>NC_140182.1:11180337-11227837 GCF_963971535.1 Notolepis coatsorum
ACACATGGATGTACAACAGTACATGCAAACACGCATGTAGATACCGTACATACAGTACAAACATGCATGTAGATACCGTACATACAAACACGCATGTAGATACTGTACATACAAACCCAACCCACCTCATTACATTATAGCATTATACCAAAATATTACAAAATGACGAGTAAAATAGTAAAATGTTATATATCAAGCATTGTGCCTGTACCCAAAAGTAACCTCTTTACTTGCTTTTTTAAAGCTTTCTTTGCTTGTTGCTTGAATAATTATATATTGCAACCTATTCCACTGTGAGATGGCGCCATACATAGCGTTAGGTTATGGCTATAACCAAGTTCTGTTAGTTAGGGGTGACGCTTGGCATCACTACTGCACTTCCTCGCGTACGTGCACGCGCACTGAATAAATTCCACAAATGTACCTTTAATACCAGTATTAGTCTGACCACACCCCTCATCAGCTTACCTTCATAAGCAGGTGTGTGGTCACCTGCTCTCCTCCTTCCCAAGCTTTCACCACAAGGTGAGGTCAAGGGCTGCAGCGGCCGTCTGATGCCAAGCGTCACCCCTAACTAACAGAACTTGGTTATAGCCATAACCTAACGTTCTGTTTCGTTAAGGGGCTCTGCTTGGCATCACTACTGCACAAGGGGAGGCCAAGCGGAGCCGCTGGCTGACAAATACACCCCGCTGACAGCCCCCCAAAACCATCAGAACAGGGAGGGCCGAGCCCCCCCGACCCCCCCTAATGGAGGGTATCCCCCCTATTAGGGGCTTCACGGGAAGGCGACGGACCCGACCGTGCGAAGAGGCACTCAAGCAACTCAACGCACAGGGTGAGCAGACCGTGGCTTGACCCCACGACTACACACACGCACAACCCGCATGCCACCCGGGAACGAACAGAGGAACAACCTCGTTACTGCCCCCAGAATCACGGGGTCAAGGGCAAACCCAACCCCGTGGCAAGGCCGTAGCAGCGGAGCGCGAAGGAAGACCCAGACCCACCAAAAGGACTGGACTCCCTGGAATGGGGGCCCGGAGAAGTCCATGATGCCAGCATCAAGACCCCACCAGGTGGGCACGTAGTGCCCCGCCCCCCACATCGCCAGCGTATTCGGACAAAGGCCCCTCAGTTACTGCACCTGGCATTCCCAGGCGGTAACCCAACCAAGTACTAACCAGGCCAGAACCTGCATAGCTTCCGAGATCGGACGAGATCGGGCGTGTTCAGGTCGGTACGGCCGTAAGCCGAGCGGGCCCTGTCCCCCCAATAGTACACCGCCTGGCACACTGACCCCGCAGAACAGGCAGTCAGCATGGCCGTAAGCACACAAAAAAGGTTAACCAACGGAAGCAGGCAGCGCACCGGGGAAAAACCAGGCAACAGGCTGTCAACCCTAGCCTGGAGACTGCGGACGAGACAGGCGCCAGAGGGGACAGCTGAACACAGCTGCCCCGGCGGAAGGGGCGTATGCTGGCGTTGTTGCTGAAAATAAAGATATGATGTCAACGTATCTCCTTCCTTGTAAACAAAAAATTTTCTCCACTAACAACACGTCAAGTGGGGTACTACCGAGGCACTTTCTTGTGGTGAAAGCGAGAAGGAGAAGAGCAGGTGACCACACACCTGCTTATGAAGGTAAGCTGATGAGGGGTGTGGTCAGACTAATACTGGTATTAAAGGTACATTTGTGGAATTTATTCAGTGCGTGTGCACGTACGCGAGGAAGTGCAGTAGTGATGCCAAGCAGAGCCCCTTAACGAAACAGAACAGTTATTTTCATTGCATTTGATCTCGGTAGAGGAGTTGAAACATAACCCCTGGTAACTTGTCTTGTCCTGTGCTCGTGTCTGTCTTGTGACAAAGTTATTCTCGAGTACAGCTTGGTTGTTTAGACACAGTGAATGTATGAGTGACTGAGTGACTGTAAATTATGTAAATGGTCGTCAAGGAGAAGTCGCCTTTTCTCGGTCCTTGCCCCAAAGACGCACTTCTTCAACCATTATCTGAAATAAACAAAGAAATTATAATCGAACCCTAACTAATAGGGATGCTCGATATTGGCTTTTTTACCGATACCGATATACCGATATTGTCCAACTCTTAATTTCCGATACCGATATCAACCGATACCGATATATGCAGGGTTTCCCCCCCCCAAAAAATGGAATAATTTCAGGTAATTAACATTACATATCTCTTGTTGTGGAATTAACACATTATGCATACTTTTGACAATAAATAAAATCAGAATTTGTTCTTACTTGCTTGCCTGGGCAAATAAAGGTTATAGAAATGTTAAAAAAAAAAAACAATACCGATATTTTCCGATATCACATTTTAATGCCAATATCGGCCGATAATATCGGTAGGCCGATAATATCGGACATCCCTACTAACTAACCTTACTGTCGTGCACTTGTCCTAATAAACTAACCTACACTGTAGCACTCAACACTTTGATGAATATTGTTACTCAGCTGATAGAGTTGTATCCTTCCTGATGACTTGTCGTACAGTCGCTTTGGATAAAAACGTCAGCAGCTAAATGACTAAATGTAAATGTAAAATGTAATGTATGTAAACGTTGTGTGTCTCTGCGTCGCCCCCTGCAGGACGGCCACAGCATCGTGTTCCTGTGTGACCTGCATGTAAACGTTGTGTGTCTCTGCGTCGCCCCCTGCAGGACGGCCACAGCATCGTGTTCCTGTGTGACCTGCATGTAAACGTTGTGTGTCTCTGCGTCGCCCCCTGCAGGACGGCCACAGCATCGTGTTCCTGTGTGACCCGTATGTAAACGTTGTGTGTCTCTGCGTCGCCCCCTGCAGGACGGCCACAGCATCGTGTTCCTGTGTGACCTGCACATCCACTTCCCCCTCAACATCCTGGAGAGCATCAGGAAGCACTGCGTGGAGGGACGCCTGGCCTTCGCCCCCATCGTCATGCGGCTGGGCTGCGGCAGCTCCCCGCGGGAGCCCGACGGTGCGCTGGGGGGGGGAGGGAGGGGCACATGTATTTTAAGAATGTTACCTTTCTTCTTTTTTTTTATCCACTTTTTCTCCTGATTTTCTATTTTTCTCTCATCCCAATTTCGCCTCGCCAATTCTCCCTTCAATTCTCCCCTCCCCTGTCTCGAACGTTGCTAGACTATGCCTCCCACTGGTCGGTTGTAGTGAGGATAGAAGCCTTGCATCACGTGTCCCCTCCGGTACACGAGGAGGCAGCCTGGCTGTCGCATCTTTTCACCTGAACAGCGCGATCTCTCACGCTGCCCCCGATACTTCCTGAATCTGCTGTACAGGCGCACCAACCGACCTGTAGGAGTCGCTGTCCACAACGTCCAGTGTGTTAGTATGACGGCCGGCCAAGCCGGTAGCAACGCAGAGAGCTAGGCTCGATACCAGCATATCCTGCGTTAGTGGCGAGCGCCTTGCCCACTACGCCACTCAGCCGCCCTAGAATGTTACCTTTCAAAGGAGACCAGACTCATGCATGTGCTATAAGTATAAAGTATAATAAATCGCAAATTACTTTTTTTCTTAGTCTGGTTCGTTCATAAAAAAATTTAAATAACAGAAATTGAGATCAATCAAGATAATTTTTTTTTCAATGGTCAGCTGTTCTGGAAAGTACTGCGTTTTACCTTTACCTGGAAAGTGCTTGAGTTTACAAAAGGTCCTTTGCGCTATATATATTATTCCTAAAATTGCTGCACTTTGTTAAAAATTGCATTGATCTGTTGGTCTGTGTAGTAGCTCATACAGGATTATGCTGCTTAAACTTATGTATAATGTATATTCATTGATTCACTCGTATACCAAAATTCATTTGAATTGAAATAATTCGCTTTTCGCATCAAATATTGATATGGGATTAAAATATGATTAATTCCGATTAATTAACTATAAAGTCTCGAATTATTTCGCAATTTTTTTTAATCAAGTCCCACCACTAATTTTATTATATATGGATTTATATATTTCATTGATCATTTTCATTTTTAAAACGTTTATTTCAACTCGTGAGACACTCTGAGGTTACCCTCATTTACAGCGACGGCGAGCTTACAAACCAAGACACAGTTTATCACAATGAATAAGAATAAACAATAAGAAATCTGCTAAAACAGTTACAAGGCATTCTGTATAATGCTTATGTAAAACTCAAAAATAAAGAGTTATAAAAATTTTAAAAAAAGTTACAAGTCGACACACAGTGGTCGGAGATCATATATACACTTCCATATACACCCAGGTATAGAAATATACACACATCACATATACTCAGGTATAGAAATATACACACATCACATATACTCAGGTATATAAATATACACACATCACATATACTCAGGTATAGAAATATACACACATCACATATACTCAGGTATAGAAATATACACACATCACATATACTCAGGTATAGAAATATACACTCACGCATAGAAGTATACACCCAGGCATAGAAATATACACACATCACATATACTCAGGTATAGAAATATACACTCACGCATAGAAGTATACACCCAGGCATAGAAATATACACACATCACATATACTCAGGTATAGAAATATACACACATCACATATACTCAGGTATAGAAATATACACACATCACATATACTCAGGTATATAAATATACACACATCACATATACTCAGGTATATAAATATATACACATCACATATACTCAGGTATATTATAAATATATACACATCATATACACTCACGCATAGAAGTATACACCCAGGCATAGAAATATACACACATCACATATATACTCACGCATATAAATATATACATATCACCTATATACTCACACATAGAAATATATACACATCACATATACTCAGGTATAGAAATATACACACATCACATATATACTCACGCATATAAATATATACATATCACCTATATACTCACACATAGAAATATATACACATCACATATACTCAGGTATAGAAATATACACACATCACATATACTCAGGTATAGAAATATACACACATCACATATACTCAGGTATAGAAATATACACACATCACATATACTCAGGTATAGAAATATACACACATCACATATACTCAGGTATAGAAATATACACACACCACATATACTCAGGTATATAAATATATACACATCACATATACTCAGTGTAACTGAGGGGTACAATTCCCTGACTGTATTGATAAGTATGGTATCATTAAACCACTACCGCTTTATGTACTTTAACTACTGGCCACACAGTACATGATATAGATATGATGAACACTTTCCCACCATGAAACCAAGTCCACACAAATGTATAAGTCGAATATTTAATATATAGCAAAGGGTATATACAACGTTCACTTAATGACATTTATGATTTGAATGCACTTGTAAGGCAAATGAGTATTCGTAGGCAAATCAACATTGAATGTCCAATCTCTGGTTACGCAGGAAGCAAGTATACAACCTGGTTCTTTAGGGAACTATAGCGATGGTACTTAATGATTATAGCTGGATACTAAAGAGGGATCCTGCTGGTTGTAAGTCAGTAGGGGGGGGGGGGTTAGGAGAGCCGCCGGCGATATCCCATCTGGCCAACGATTTCTTGGGAGAATTCAGAGTGCTGAACACGGTGCCCACAGAACCTTGGTCCACAGATGAATACAGTTGGGCCCTCTTGTAGATGGTAGCTGCTGGTCCACAACGAAGAGACGTGAGGCGACCTCACTCAGGGTAGAGCGCCGTCTTACCTGGACTCCTCTCGGGGGGTAGTTCCAACACTCACCAGTGTTGGCTGTTATCCATGGCATAAATCAAAGCACCCAAAGCAAGTAGATAATCCAAGCCGTGTAGGGCTCGCCGTCGTCCGGGTAAGGTAATCCAATGTGCAGGTCCACTCGTCCTAGCCCAGAACTCCTCGGATGAAAGCACCACACGTGGTCTGCCCAGCCTGGTTAAGACTCTAGATAACGCGAGGAAACGATGGGGGTACTACTCACTGTATAACTCTAACCGAACGATGCACCATACATAATAGACTATTATTAACTTAAAGGTGCTATGCATTATAAATGTCATTTTTCAGTCTCTAGCATTGTATTATAGTAATAGGAGTTCGTATCAATGTGTTTTTGGGCCTAAATACTATATTGGCGAATTCCTCAGCTACAGCCCATCCCCTCTTTGCCTCTAGTAAATCAGGTCATGTTGATTTGACGACCTGGTGCACGTCACAGGGCGCTGTTTATAGTGCACGGTGATGTGATTGGCTCTGTGGTATTAGTAATGCCCGCCTCCATTCTTGCTACCTGCAGGGTGGAAGGTTTGTCCAGAAGATCACTAATCAGCTGAAGCCTGATGCGGTTCCCTCGGTCTTCGACAGACAGACCGGCGTTAGCTCTCGGGACTCGGGAGCGATCGCTAGCTACTTAGCACCAGCCGGGGCCGGCGTTAGCAACCGGGAGCGTCGTTGAGCATTCAGCCTGCTGGCTACCTAGATCCACTTCAACCAGCGTCGCGGAGCATTCAGCCTGCTGGCTACACAGCTTGTCGGTGTGCTAATAGCCTCTGCAAGCTAACGGTAGCTGGCTAAACAGCTTGTCGGTGTGCTGGAGCCTTTGCAAGCTAACGGTAGCTGGCTACACAGCTTGTCGGTGTGCTGGAGCCTCTGCAAGCTAACGGTAGCTGGCTACACAGCTTGTCGGTGTGCTGGAGCCTCTGCAAGCTAACGGTAGCTGGCTCCAGGCTATTAGCACATCGACAAGCTGCTGGAGCTCCCGACGCTCGGCTGGTTGAAGTGGATCTAGGTAGCCAGCAGGCTGAATGCTCCGCGACGCTCCCGGTTGCTATCATGTGCAGGTCCTCTTCTCAGACCTGTGTGGCAAAGCACTGCACACGCATCATGCAAGCTACACATCGCTGCATGTTGATCAATGGTGGCCCACTCGGTGCATCACAGTGGGCTACTATTGTGCTAACAACAACCGCGGTGTCCGGCTTGTCGGCCGGCATGAGTGCTCGATTTGGGGTGGTTCTCTCCTCCTTGTGTGCCCCCGTTCTCGCGGGTGTCCTGCCGGGGAGCTTGTGGACGCGACAACAGCGGCGGCCGTAGCGTTAGTTAGCTCATAGCTATTGTGTACCACTAGCGTTACGGCGGGCTCGAGCACCCTACGGCTGCCGCCGTTGTCGCGTCCATGGGCTCCCCGGCAGGGTACCCGTGGGGACGGGGGTGTACAGAGAGGAGAGAACCATTTTGTGTCGGGCGTGCATGCCGGCCAGCGAGCCGGACGTCGGGATATGCTTGGTAGCACAATAGCTACCAAGCTAAGCTATGTTAGCTTCTAACGGTGTATACACAATATGTACAACGACACAATGATTTACATTATTACAAATATGGTAACGTGGTTGTGGCTTTTACAAATAGTGGTAACATATATATAGATAGACAGTACTGCTACATCTCTATATTTATGACATACCATATTTGTATTGCTACAGTACTGCTCAGTACTGCTATGATGGAGACCAGAGAAAGACTTTCGTCTTGTTTACATCAGGGTCCCCCAATTTCAATTCATGGTAACATATTATATATATATAGATAGACAGTACTGCTACATCTCTATATTTATGACATACCATATTTGTATGTAACCTGAAACCTAATCTCTGACGGGGAGATGGGCGGAGCTATTTGGTGGGTGGCTGTCACTCAAAGCATTCTGCTAGTATGGGTGGAGCCAAGCCAATAATAGCCTGCTTTCATGAGGCTGAAAAATGCTGGTTTTGAGTACAAGATTAGAAATATAAAACAATGATTATTTTTGGAATAAAAATTACAGATGTGTTACATAGACTCACAGGAAGTGTGTAAAGTTGCCCAAATAGTGCTAGGAATAGCAGTGCATAACCCCTTTAATAGAAATACGTCCCACTCGACGGTATAGTGCCAAACTATGACAATTCAGCTATTAATCCACACGATGTCTCAATGCCATTCTGAGGCCAAGTTGACCATACTGCACCACACGTGTATCGTGGGTGAGGCTTAACGTCTTGCCACTAGGTTGGAGGGTAAAGAACTAAGGGCTAAGGGACTAAAAGAAAGTTCTACTTTACTTGCGCCATATATATATGCGCTGTGAACAAATAGTACCATTCGTATTTCGCCAGACGTATTCCTACGCGGAACCGGGCTAGTAACGACATGTTCGTAGGCACGATTGAACTTGAACCAAGGGGCTTGGCTGCTGGCGCCAAGTTCTTGTCCAATGAGAGAATGAAACTATTATGGGCTGTTAGTAGACTAAAGGGATATTCAGTGTATATGTACAAGGAATATACAAGGGATATCAAACGATATACAAATACTATTAAATATATATCCATAAATAAATATATATATTCGGTTTAATCTGATCCTTCACAACAGCCGCCCCCTAATTAGTCCCACCTAATTAGCTAAGCAGAGACAGATTAACCGCACTGTCTACCACTCAAGGTCCGCTGTAAGGGTCAGTCAACTCACAAAGTCGTGGGGTCATGGTCGTCATCGATAGTGTCTGGGAGTCTGGGCAGTTCTATTAGCCTCGCCACGGGTCGTGTGTAAGTTCGCCCTTGGACGAGCACCTCAGCTGCTCGGACCTTGCCATCGGCACCGGTGATCACTTTGCTTACGCGGCCAGCCGGCCACATAGCTCTGGGTAGTGACTGGTCGATAATCATGACGACTGTTCCTTCT
This sequence comes from Notolepis coatsorum, assembly GCF_963971535.1. NCBI lineage: Eukaryota > Metazoa > Chordata > Actinopteri > Aulopiformes > Paralepididae > Notolepis > Notolepis coatsorum. Next base: position 11,189,081 of record NC_140182.1, read on the forward strand.
GTCAAATTGTCTCTCTCTTTTACCCACTTCTGGCGGGTCTGTAGAGACGGTAGGTAGTGGAGTAGAAAGCTGTTCCAAAACTTGTCAGCTAGTACTTGACTGTACCTCCACATTCTTCGGCCGTTCGCTTCTTCAGGCCTGTACATTGTCTGGGGTAGCGCGGGGTCCAGCCGCCCCATCAAGAGTGTGTTGGGGGTGACTGGGTCGACATCTGCTATATCACTGGAGACGTAGCCGAGGGGCTTGGAGTTCAATACTCCCTCGATCTCCGTGAGGACTGTCATTAGGACTTCTTCCGCTACAGTCTGGGCCCCAAGCATGGCGTACAGGGCTGTCTTTATAGAACGTACTTCTCGTTCCCAGGTTCCACCGAAGTGGGGTGCGTTCGGGGGATTAAACTGGAAGTCAATCTGGGATGGAGCGAGGTGGGTCTTAAGTTCTGGGCCCATAGCTTGGAAGCTCTCTCTCAGCTCTCTTTCTCCGCCTTTGAAGTTTGTCCCGTGATCAGACAACAATGTAGACGGTTTTCCTTTCCGTGATGTGAATCTTCGGAAGGCCATAAGGAATGAGTCTGTGCTCATGGTTGGAAGGAGTTCGATATGTATCGCTCTGGTGGTCATGCATTTGAATACAATACCCCACCGCTTCTCGGTTCCTCTTCCTTTCTTTATATACAACGGGCCAAAACAGTCCATGCCTGTGGAGTGGAATGGCTTGTCGCCGAGTCGGAGGCGACAGGGAGGTAGGTCAGCCATCCGGGGTATGCTGGGCTGCGCGCGCCACTTTCGGCAGTCTAGACAGGTTCGCTGGAAGCGTCGCACTGCTTCTCTTCCTTGAAGTATCCAATAGCGACGTCTGATCTCTGCGAAGACTCTCTCTGCTCCTGCGTGGTGTACATCCTCGTCGTATTTCTTTATGATCAGCTCTGTGACCTTGTGTCGGCTGTTCAAGACTATCGGGTACTTAACGTCATCCGGTAGATTGGGGGCCCTCCGCAGACGACCACCCACTCTGATGAGATTATGGGCGTCGCTCTCGGGTGCCAGGTGGAGCAATCTGCTGTCTGATGGGACGGGCTTTCCTCCCGGTAGACAGTCTAGCTCGTCGGGGAACGAGTCTCTCTGGGCTCGTTGTAGTAGAAGAAGTTCTGCTTCTTCGTAGTCAGCTGCTGAAATGTCGGCAGTGGGCTGAATCTCTGGGTGGTGCCACAGAAATGTCTTTAGTTGCGCACTCTGTAGGGTGAGGCAATCATCTATGTTGGGGTCTGTGGAGGCGACTGTGCTCAGTCCACAGAACATAGGTTTCTTGTTCTCAGCCTCCTCTTTACTCGCCTCCCGTGGGGTGGGCGTAGGCCACTCTCCTTCCGGGAGCTTGAGGAACTCTGGTCCGTCACTGTAGATGTTGTGACGGGTGAGGTCATCTAGGGACATTCCCCGGGTGATGACGTCAGCTGGGTTGTGTTTGGTGTCCACATACCGCCAGCTCGCTGCTTCTGTTAACTCTTGAATCTCTGTGACTCTGACTCCCACGAAGACCTTGTATCTGCATGAATCAGACTTGATCCATGTGAGTACTGTCGTGGAATCTGACCACAAGATTGTTCTGTGCACCGGAATGGTGAGTTCACGTTGGATTAACGTGGCTAGATGCGCTCCTGCTAGGGCTGCGCAGAGCTCTAGACGCGGGATAGATTGTTGCTTTCGTGGGGCTATTCTTGAGCGAGCCAGGATGAAGGCGGTGTGTATCTCTCCTCCCTTCTCTTGGGCACGCAAGTAGGCCACTGATCCATAGGCTACTTCGGAGGCGTCGCTGAAGACGTGTAGATCCATCTTGCATGTCTCTGGCCTCACTGTGGGTGGGAAGTAGCTGCGGCGTATATTGACGCCTGGGAGTGAGCGGAGTTCCGTCTCCCACTCTCTCCATGTGGAGGCAAGGGGTGCGGGTATTGGGTCGTCCCAGCCCTGGTCCTTGTCCCATAGTGCTCGTACAATCATCTTTGCCCTGGTGGTGTAAGGTAGAATACATCCCAACGGGTCATATTGTCTGGCGAGTGTTCTGTACACACTCCGTCTGGTGGTCGGTATCGCCGTCGACCTTCCCTGCTCCGTGGTCAGGGGTTTGTGTCTATAGTGGAGCGAGTCTGTTTTGAAGCGCCAGACTAGTCCTAGTGTCATTTCTTGGGCTTCTCCTGGGATTGTCGCCATCCAGGTCTCGCTGCTGGCAGCCTTGTCCGCGGGGGAGAGGCTGCGCAATACGTGCGGGTCGCTGCTGGCCCACTGCCTGAGATCAAAGCCGCCTTTGATCAGAGAGGCGCGTAGCTTGAGTAGGAGAGCCTCGGCTTCTCCTTGAGTCGAAACGCTTTGTAAACAGTTGTCCACGTAGAAACTGTTCTTCACACTGTGTCGGACCTCTTCATCTGCTGCTGGGTCCTCTGCGACGTGTTTCTGTAGTGCAAATGTAGCACAGCACGGGCTGCATGTAGTTCCGAAAGGGAGGACTTCCCATTCATAGATGGCGGGGTGCTCATCTCCGATCCTCTCTCTCCATAGGAACCGCAGCAGGGGCTTGTCCTCCTCCACTAGTCTCACCTGCAGGAACATCCCTTTGATATCCCCGCTGATAGCCACCTTGTCCTGGCGGAAGCGTAGTAGCACGCCTAGTAGAGAGGGGCCGAGTGTGGGGCCGGGCAAGAGCTCTTTATTCAGATTTTGGGATCCGATCTGGTAGCTGCAGTTAAACACAATGCGATCCTTGCCGTTGTGGTGGACCTTGTGGTGCGGCACGTACCATGATTCGGTCGTCTGATCGGCCTCTTTAATGTCAATCTTTGTCACGTGTCCCGCTGTGATTAGCTTCTCAATCTCAGCGCGGTACACACTCTCTTGAGCGGGGTCTTTGGCTAGGCGCCGCTCTGTGTTCAATAGATACCGCTCCGTAGCGTCTTTCTTTGCGTGAAAGGTGGGCATTCCCTCTCGCCTCAGGAGTGGAGTTGCGTATCTCATCACTCCGCTGACTGTGACTCTCTTTGTCCCCTGCTCGAGGAGGTTTATGGCGTAAATGTCTTCTTTAGAACGAATGTCTTTCTTTTCGTTCTTAAAGGGCATTGTCTCTAGTGTCCATAGCCTCTCGACATGCTGCAGGAGAGTGGTGTCTTCTTCTGTCACTCTGGAGTGGAGGCAGCTAGTGGCTGCTGTTCGGTTAAGAGATTTAGCGAGGGGGCCTTGTAATGTCCATCCTAGGCGGGTCTCGACTGCTGCAGGACAGCCTCTGGGTCCTGTATGGACCCGGTCTATCGGGACTATGAGGTCTGCATGGTCGGAGCCTATCAGCAGGGTCGGGGTGGCGCCGTCTATGAGCAGGATAGGTAGTTGACGCAGGTGCACATATTTATCCATCAGTTTGGCGATGGGGTAGGTGTACTGTGATAGTCCTATTTCTTGGCTGGTGAAAGCATTTGTAATCCTATACCGTCGCTCTGGCTGCCCGCTTGCTGCGATAGTGAAGGAGACATTCTCGCCTTTTATCGTCTTTAAATCTCTTCTTATTGTCCGAATCGTCATTTGGTTCTCGCTCCCCCGCAGTCCCAGCTGGGCCGCAGCGGACGCGAGCAGAAGGGTCTTCTCTGACCCGTCATCAAGGACGGCGTAAGTGTCCATGACTTTATCTTGGTAGCTCAATGTTACACGGACTACCTTTAAGAGCACTTGGGCGCCGCTGCTGCTGGCGGGGTCAATGTACATGACACTTGCCTTTGTGCTGCTCGATGGTGCAGGTGCAGGCTTTCTTCTGTTACTGTCGTGTAGGACATCTAGGTGGGCTCCGTCACACCGTCTGCACCTCTTCTTTAGGCGGCACTCGGCTGCCATGTGACTGCGCGCACATCGGTAACAGCGCCTGTTGGACTTTATCCATTGACTCACTTCTTCTGCATTCATCTTTGTGAACAGGTCACATTGTGACAGCCAGTGTTCCTTCTCGCAGTACGGGCACACCATCTTCCACTTCTCTTTTCTCGAGGGGGTACTGTGGTTCTTACTGCTCGGTACTGATTCTGATTGGTGCATGACAGTCACCGATCTTCTTCCATTGTTTATTCTCCTGGGTCCCTCTCTGGAGCTTGGTGTGCTCCGCACGAACGTATCCAGTCGTAGGCTGCTGACTTCTCTCGCCAGGAAGTCGGCTAGATCGAGGAGGGATGGTTCGGGACCGTTAGGATCACGGTGGTCTCTCTGCCGCCTGAAGCGCTCTTGTCTGGCGGGTGGCAGCTTCTCTAAAATCCTCTCGACGTTAGAGTTGGCGTATAGCTCGTGCATACCCTTTTCTCGTTGCGCTCCCAGCATCCCTACCAGGGACTGCACTTTTATAGACAGGTCGTCTAATGAGCGATTGTCTGTTGCTGGGGGTAGGCGGTCAATATGCCTTATCTCTTGGATTACGTAATCCCATATACGTCCATATCTCTGGTCCAGCGCTGCTAGAGCCGCGGTGTATGGGGTCGTAGAGGTGGCATAGGCTAGCGCTATATTGTGCGCTCGGGGTACTTTCAGGTGCTTCAGTAATATTGCATACTTGTGGCGTTCATCAGCGACATCCACCATCATTGTCTCTAAGCACATCCGGAGCTCCGTGTACTGTGCTCGATTCTCATAGGTGAAGTCTGGAAACGTCGGTGTGCCAATGTATGACGCCGTGGATGGCTGATACATCGGCGAGCGTTGGGGGAGAGGCCTCCTAGGCGAGTCTCCTCTTGCGCCTCTCTGTGGGCTGGTACCGGCAGGGTACCATGGCCCGCTGGTCCAGGTGCTATTCCTCGGGGCTGGTCGTGCGTCATGCTCACCCGTGAATAGAGTCGGGGGTCTGTAGCGCAGCGCCGCGGGGGTATAGCCTGGGCTGTACTGGACCTCCTGGTCCGGTGGAGTACTGTGCTGTCGTCGGGCTTGGTTCTCCTCCTCTCCCTCTTCTTCTTCTATCAGGTCCTCTAGATCCTGTAGTCGTTTATTTAGCTTCTCCGCAGTGTATGCCGCTCCTTCCTTGTAGCTGGGTCTCGCTTGGACCGGTCGGGGAAGGGGGTCTGCGGGGGGTATAGGCTTGGTCTGTTGGTCAAGTTCAGGGTCGCTTGCTCGGTTAGGGGATGCTGCCCTTGACTGTTGTCTCGACGAGTTCCTTGAACCCCTGGCGGAGGGAGAGGGTGTTGCCTTGGTGATCAGCTGCTCCATTTGCTGCGCTTGTAGTCTGTCGCGCTCGCCCTGTAGTCTGTCGCGCTCGGTTTCGCGCTGGATGAGAGCGAGGTCGCGCTCTGCCTCTCTTTGGGCACCGTCAGCGGCGCGCTGGGTGTCTGCTCGGTCTCTTGCCATATTCTCTTCCGTCTGAAGGCGTCTCATCTCCAGGCGTATGCGCTCTTCTTCGCTCCGTTGCTGCGTCTGGAGTCGATCGCGTTCACCCTGAAGTCAATCGCGTTCACCCTGGAGTCGATCGCGTTCGGTAGAGGCTGTCAGGCTGACGAGGAACGCCTGTGATAGCATCCTCTCCGCTTCGCTGGGGGAAGACGGTTGTAGAGGTGAGCCGCTCCTGGCTGTACTCGTTGGGGAGTCCTGGAGCTCTATCTCCTCGGCGCTCTCCTCATCTTGTTCCGTGCAGAGTTCTCTCTCTGTAGGGTTGTCTTCCTCCCGGGGCTGGTCGGGGACTACTTCTTCGGTATTGGCGGGGGGTAAAGGCATGTCAGCTCCCTCCTGGTCCCCACCGTGAGCTTGGTCAGTTACATTAGAACCCACTAGGGCCTCTGTGGTCGGGGTAACCTGGTCGTTAAGGTCAGACATAATTTTACTTTCTACTTTTACCGCGTTTACCGTTTGTCGAAGGCTAGGTAGTTGACTGACAGCGTAATCCTCTAAGTACTGAGGTGTCTGTCGTCTGCGCCGCGGGCGTTCTACGTTAGGAGGACCGTTTCGTGGAGTGTTCATCATAGGCCATTTCAATATTAATAACACTATATTAATATTACACTAGTTACCATCCGGCTCGAAGGACCAATTGTAACTGAGGGGTACAATTCCCTGACTGTATTGATAAGTATGGTATCATTAAACCACTACCGCTGTATGTACTTTAACTACTGGCCACACAGTACATGATATAGATATGATGAACACTTTCCCACCATGAAACCAAGTCCACACAAATGTATAAGTCGAATATTTAATATATAGCAAAGGGTATATACAACGTTCACTTAATGACATTTATGATTTGAATGCACTTGTAAGGCAAATGAGTATTCGTAGGCAAATCAACATTGAATGTCCAATCTCTGGTTACGCAGGAAGCAAGTATACAACCTGGTTCTTTAGGGAACTATAGCGATGGTACTTAATGATTATAGCTGGATACTAAAGAGGGATCCTGCTGGTTGTAAGTCAGTAGGGGGGGGAGGTTAGGAGAGCCGCCGGCGATATCCCATCTGGCCAACGATTTCTTGGGAGAATTCAGAGTGCTGAACACGGTGCCCACAGAACCTTGGTCCACAGATGAATACAGTTGGGCCCTCTTGTAGACGGTAGCTGCCGGTCCACAACGAAGAGACGTGAGGCGACCTCACTCGGGGTAGAGCGCCGTCTCACCTGGACTCCTCTCGGGGGGTAGTTCCAACACTCACCAGTGTTGGCTGTTATCCATGGCATAAATCAAAGCACCCAAAGCAAGTAGATAATCCAAGCCGTGTAGGGCTCGCCGTCGTCCGGGTAAGGTAATCCAATGTGCAGGTCCACTCGTCCTAGCCCAGAACTCCTCGGATGAAAGCACCACACGTGGTCTGCCCAGCCTGGTTAAGACTCTAGATAACGCGAGGAAACGATGGGGGTACTACTCACTGTATAACTCTAACCGAACGATGCACCATACATAATAGACTATTATTAACTTAATAGAAATACGTCCCACTCGACGGTATAGTGCCAAACTATGACAATTCAGCTATTAATCCACACGATGTCTCAATGCCATTCTGAGGCCAAGTTGACCATACTGCACCACACGTGTATCGTGGGTGAGGCTTAACGTCTTGCCACTAGGTTGGAGGGTAAAGAACTAAGGGCTAAGGGACTTAAAGAAAGTTCTACTTTACTTGCGCCATATATATATGCGCTGTGAACAAATAGTACCATTCGTATTTCGCCAGACGTATTCCTACGCGGAACCGGGCTAGTAACGACATGTTCGTCGGCACGATTGAACTTGAACCAAGGGGCTTGGCTGCTGGCGCCAAGTTCTTGTCCAATGAGAGAATGAAACTATTATGGGCTGTTAGTAGACTAAAGGGATATTCAGTGTATATGTACAAGGAATATACAAGGGATATCAAACGATATACAAATACTATTAAATATATATCCATAAATAAATATATATATTCGGTTTAATCTGATCCTTCACAACACTCAGGTATATTATAAATATATACACATCATATACACTCACGCATAGAAGTATACACCCAGGCATAGAAATATACACACATCACATATACTCAGGTATATAAATATATACACATCACATATACTTATGCATAGAAGTATACACCCAGGCATAGAAATATACACACATCACATATATACTCACGCATATAAATATATACATATCACCTATATACTCACACATAGAAATATATACACATCACATATACTCAGGTATAGAAATATACACACATCACATATATACTCACGCATATAAATATATACATATCACCTATATACTCACACATAGAAATATATACACATCACATATACTCAGGTATCGAAATATATACACATCACATATACTCAGGTATAGAAATATATACACATCATATATACTCACGCATAGACATATTCACATATATACTTGTGCATATAAGTACACACCCAGGTATATACATATATACACATCATATATAAACACAGGCATATAAATACTGTATATAGAGTACACACCACATGACAGAAATGCAGACACAGATATAGAGATACAGTATGCAGTGTTAGTAACTAGAACAGCCTAGGGGCGTGAAGCGTACTGATCCAGGATCTGCCCCCAACAGAGTTAAAGTGTAGTACCGCATATTTACATTTATATTTGTATATTTATCGCATATAATATATATCCATATACCTGCATAATAATCCTTCTATATACCTACTTATACACCTGCATATAACCCTTACAACTATGTATGATAGCATGTACATTAATGCTGTATATACCATATATATTTATTCTCACCGTATATATATATCTATCCACATCTGTCTGTACATACCTGCATATAATCTTTTTACATATCTGTAGATACTATATCTATATCTGTACATATCTCTTACCTACTCTTAGTTACACTGCTGGCCAGGATGACTTACTGTACTACCATAATGTCTTTAAACCTGTATCACTGTACATATTAATTCTACAACTCTGTACATACATCTGATTAGCACTATTACTCAGTGGTACTAATTTATATATTCTATACCCAGTTTAATCACCTGTACATTGTAATCATCCCTTCCCCTTAATTGGCTGATATCAATCCATGTCTCCTGAGCCGTTCAGCCATTGTGTGTAGTGTGATGTGTGCCGGGTGCCAGTGTATGGCAGCCATTGAGCCTGTGTAGCCCAAGGTGGGGTGCTACCAGTGGTGGTGGAAGGAGGCTATCTCAAACCCTGCCCTCTGTTCTTGATCCTCCAATCACAACTGTCGCGCGACAGTTGTGATTGGAGGATCAAGAAAAGAGGGCAGGGTTTGAGATAGGTCCATTTCCCTAACCCTACGTTGTAAAGCGCTTTGAGTATGAGAAAAGCGCTATATAAAAGTAATGAATTATTATTATTATTATTATTATTATTATTATTATTATTATTATTATTATTATTATTATTATTATTATTATTATTATTATTATTATTATTATTATTATTATTATATTACAATTGCACTTTACTGTTACATTTGATATTGATTTTGATTTGATTTGATTGAAGTGTATTTCAAATATGCAACATAACAAACAAACATCAAGTACATATATTATAGCCTTTTAAGCCGTTCAAATAATAAATGTATATAAAAAATAAAAATAAAAAATAACAAAGAACAAACAAAAAAGTCAAAAAAGTCAAACAAAAATTTTTTCCCTGTCATTTGTCAGTATGAGAAAAGCGCTATATTAATGTAATGAATTATTATTATTATTATTATTATTATTATTATTATTATTATTATTATTATTATTATTATTATTATTATTATTATTATTATTATTATTATTATTATTATTATTATTATTATTATTATTATTATTATATTACATTTGCACTCTGGTTGGATGCCAAACTTATTTCCTCTGTACTTGTGCTGCATGATGACAATACATTTGAATGTAATGTAATGTAATGTAATGTAATCCAGTATTGAGGGAAAGACGTGAGGTTAGCTTTGCCGCTTCCTGTACGTTAGGTCTCCTGGGGGTCTGGTTCCTCTCCAGGCGGCACGGCTGTGGTGGCGGTCGATACCAGATTAGGTTCCGGGGTTTTCTCTACACATTGTGGCTGATCTGGTGACAAACTAAAGACTGCTTTTCATTCAAACAAAGGTTCCTCGTGTTCCAAGAGTAGCGGCTCGTCTCCTGGGAACGTCTCACTCTCCACACTCTCTTCACTCCTTCTGAAACACCAGCTGTCTGTGTATATATATATATACATATACACACACACACACACACACGCACGCACGCACGCACGCACGCACGCACGCACACACACACACACACACACACACACACACACACATTGAAAGGTAAAATGAAAAATGCAAGCAACTCAAACTCCTGAGTTACAACGTTCAGCTTCAATTCACATGAATAATACATGAATCAGATTTACATGCATAATATAAACGCCCACACCAGCATTCCATCACATTCATTTACAGTAAATACCTTCTATTTTAGTGTTATTGTTATTATTGATGGAAATGATCCTGTGTTTTACTTTCTTTTCAAGAGAAAGTGGATTTATCTAGACTTTCTCTCTTCTACTTATTCTCTCTCTCCTTTCTCTGTCTCTCTCTCTCCTTTCTCTCTCTCTCCTTTCTCTGTCTCTCTTTCTCTGTTTCTCTCTCTATATATATTTCTCTTTCTATGTCTCTCTTTCTCTGTCTCTCCTCTCTCTCTCTCTTCTACTTCCCCTCTCTCTCTATCTATCTATCTATCTATCTATCTATCTATCTATCTATCTATCTATCTATCTATCTATCTATCTATCTATCTATCTATCTATCTATCTATCTATCTATCTATCTATCTATCTATCTATCTATCTATCTATCTATCTATCTATCTATCTATCTATCTATCTATCTATCTATCTATCTATCTATCTCCTTCTCTGTCTCCCTTTCTCTGTCTCTCCTCTCTCTCTCTATTCTACTTCCCCTTCCTCTCTCTCTGTCTCCCTTTCTCTGTCTCTCTGTCTCCCTTTCTCTGTCTCTCTTTCTCTGCTTCTCTCTCTCTGTTTCTCTTTCTATGTCTCTCTTTCTCTGTCTCTCTCTCTCTCTCTCTCTCTCTCTCTCTCTCTCTCTCTCTCTCTCTCTCTCTCTCTCTCTCTCTCTCTCTCTCTCTCTCTCTCTCTCTCTCTCTCTCTCTCTCTCTCGCTCTCTCTCTGTCTCTCTCTCCCTCTCTCCCCCTCTCTCTCTCTCCCTATCTCTCTATCCCACTGTCTCTTTCTCTCTCTATCTCTCTCTCTCTCTCCCTCTCTCTCTATCCCACTGTCTCTCTTTCTCTCTATCTCTCTCTCTCTATCTCTCTCTCTCTATCTCTCTCTCTCTCCCTCTCTCTCTATCCCACTGTCTCTCTTTCTCTCTCTCTCTCTCTCTCTCTCCTATTTGACTCTCTTACTGTAACATGTGTGTCATAATGTATCAGTATCTTAACGACCAAGTGAAAGATAATAACGTCCCCCCCGCTGTCTCTCTGCTGCCCCCTCAGGCTACTGGGAGGTGAACGGCTTCGGCCTCTTTGGGATCTACAAGACGGACTTTGACAAGATCGGGGGGATGAACACGGAGGAGTTCAAGGACCGCTGGGGAGGAGAGGACTGGGAGCTGCTGGACAGGTAACCCCGGAAACCATCGCCATGGGAACACCACGCTCTGCCATACAGGAAGTTAGAACCATACATCTATAAATGAATCTCTTGTGATTATCTTTTCATGACTGTGATAACAAATGAGATTATGAGAGATGAGGAAAAGAGAGAGGAGGCGTGGCCTAATTTCAATATTGCTGGTGATTACATTTGTTAATAACAGTGGTTCCAAAAGATAATACAAGCAAACAGCTATAACGTAGTCGTTCTAAATGAGGAAAGATGACTATTGCTTGAGTTGTTCATCTATACTATCTGAACTATTATAATGTCTGACCACTAGGTGTGTCTGACTCTGACACCAAAACCTGCACAGACTGTATGACGTATATCATGCCAGTTAGGGTGCCTTGTGTATACTGCACCTTGTGTATACTGCACCTTATGTATACTGCACCTTGTGTATACTGCACCTTGTGTATACTGCACCTTATGTATACTGCACCTTGTGTATACTGCACCTTGTGTATACTGCACCTTGTGCGTACTGCACCTTGTGTATACTGCACCTTGTGTATACTGCACCTTGTGTATACTGCACCTTGTGTATACTCCACCTTGTGTGTACTGCACCTTGTGTATACTGCACCTTGTGTATACTGCACCTTGTGTATACTGCACCTTGTGGATACTGTACCTTGTGTATAATGTACCTTGTGTATACTCCACCTTGTGTGTACTGCACCTTGTGTATACTGCACCTTGTGTATACTGCACCTTGTGTATACTGCACCTTGTGGATACTGTACCTTGTGTATACTGCACCTTGTGTATACTGCACCTTGTGTATACTGCACCTTGTGTATACTGCACCTTGTGTATACTGCACCTTGTGTGTACTGCACCTTATGTGTATACTGCACCTTGTGTCTACTGCACCTTGTGTATACTGCACCTTGTGTATACTGCACCTTGTGTATACTGCACCTTGTGTATACTGCACCTTGTGTATACTGCACCTTGTGTATACTGCACCTTGTGTATACTGCACCTTGTGTATACTGCACCTTGTGTGTACTGCACCTTGTGTGTACTGCACCTTGTGTATACTGCACCTTGTGTATAATGTACCTTGTGTATACTCCACCTTGTGTGTACTGCACCTTGTGTATACTGCACCTTGTGTATACTGCACCTTGTGTATACTGCACCTTGTGTATACTGCACCTTGTGTATACTGCACCTTGTGTATACTGCACCTTATGTGTACTGCATCTTGTGTATACTGCACCTTGTGAATACTGCACCTTATGTATACTGCACCTGGTGTGTACTGCACCTTGTGTATACTGCACCTTGTGTGTACTGCACCTGGTGTATACTGCACCTTGTGTATACTGCACCTTATGTGTACTGCACCTGGTGTGTACTGCACCTTGTGTGTACTCCACCTTGTGTATACTGCACCTTGTGTATACTGCACCTTGTGTATACTGCACCTTGTGTGTACTGCACCTTGTGTATACTGCACCTTGTGTGTACTGCACCGTGTGTATACTGCACCTAGTGTATACTGCACCTTGTGTATACTGCACCTAGTGTATACTGCACCTTGTGTATACTGCACCTTGTGTGTACTGCACCTTGTGTATACTGCACCTTGTGTATACTGCACCTTATGTATACTGCACCTTATGTGTACTGTACCTTGTGTATACTGCACCTTGTGTGTACTGCACCTTGTGTGTACTGTACCTTGTGTATACTGCACCTTGTGTGTACTGCACCTTATGTGTACTGAATGAATGAATGAATGAAAACTTTATTTAACAGATTGCAGAATGGGTACAATACAGTACGGCTCAATACATACAATTGTTAAGGGGATGCAGACCTGAGAAAGACGTTTGTCTTGTTTCCATCAGGGTCCCCCTGCACCTTGTGAATACTGCACCTTGTGTGTACTGTACCTTGTGTATACTGCATCCTGTGTATACTGTTTACTGTTTTATTGCCTATATTTATTGTAACATATAACCAATAGGACATACAGACCCTCATCTGCACCTTTCTTTATTTTCTCAGATTTTTATATTCGGAGTTAATTATATTGTTTACACTGGGTTTTTTCCTCGTATTTTTATATTCCTATATTTATCTTCTTCTTTCGTGTATCATCAGATGGCCAACTCTGTGTCCTGCAGCCACACCCTCGTCTCTGGTCCTACGTCGAAAGGACCAGCTTCTGAGGGCGGGCTGTAGAGGGGGGGGGGGGCAGCCGGTGATTAATATGCTCGGCAGTCTGTTCAGGCTCGCCACACTCGCGTGCCGCACTGTCCGTGAGGCCCCACGTCTTCATGGAAGACCTGAAGCGCCCGACTCCAGTGCGTAGGGGTGGCCAACCTTTTTTGAACCAAGATCTACTTTTTTATTTACCACCTAGCCCGAGAGCTACCAGCCAAAATTGTATATTGTAAGCCATCATTTGAGGCTTTATAAAAGCAGCATAATGAACACAAATCTGTCAGTGCCGAGTCCGACCTCATCTTAAATAACAAACAGCATTGCTTGTTGTAGTTAACAAGGAGAGGAAGAGTTGATTTAGCAAAAAAAAAAAAAAAAAAAAAAATTATAATCAAATTTTATTAATCAAGATCTACTTGAAATCAGCCCGCGATCTACCTGTCGATCGCGATCGACTGGTTGGGCACCACTGGCATAGACGGTTCAGCGAGGTCCATAGATGGCGTGGCAAATTGTCTCCTTTTACACCACCTCCTGGGTCCTGGATGTATCGCTGGATACGGGAGGGCCCAGCCGACTCCCATCATGATCGTGTCCAGGATGCTGCCAGCCAGCCAGGCATCTCTGGACAAGTCCTCAGATATATAGACTGTAGCATTTCTTGTGCTGCCTTGTTGTAGGGATGGCGAGAGTTTAGCCTGCCTGGTGGTGCCGGTGTTGTTGTGGCTTTGTGCAGGATGTGCCCGTCGTACTTCTGGGCTTTTCTTGCCAGGGTGAGGGTAGCCGCATCACGTCGATGACTGGCTGGGGCGATTCCAGCTAGGACTGGCAGGTAGGACACAGGGGTGGGTTTCAGGCAACCAGTTACTGTCCGAAGGGCGCTGTTGATGACAGTATCTACCTTGTTGACGTGGGGACGTCTGCTCCAGACAGGGGCGCAGTATTCTGCTACGGGCAGGACCAGGGCGTGCGTGGATATGCGCAGGGTCTGGGGGGAAGCTCCCCAAGTAGAACCCGCCAGGCGGCGGATGAGCGAGACCCTTGCTGTTGTTTTGGCCTTGACTTCATCTAGGTGTTGCTTGTAGGAGAGTGTCCGGTCCAAGCGTACGCCGAGGTACTTGGGGGGCTTGCTGGAACTCCAGGCGGTGGTTGCCTGTTACGATTCGGCATGACAGAAACACCCAATATGCGGTTAGACAGTATAAAGGAGACGGTGGTTGCTCTTCTCAACGGTGTTCTTTTAATATAGAACTCTAGGCAGGAGCAAGGCAGGGATATATATAATACAAAACAAAAGGCACAGCGGCGCTGGCGCTAACTACAAACACGGACTGAGATACGAAAACAAAGATGACAAAAACAGAATACTAATATCACTTACTGACTCTAAGTACAACAGCAGGGCAAGGCAGACGACAGCAAGGTACAAACGAACGGGTAACACGGAGGTATGACGCCACACAGGAAGTGGGAAAAGGACAACCTAATATACTCAAACTAATTTACAATGATTACAAACGATCAACAGCTGGGGGAAGAGACACTAGAACTAATACAATACAACCATCAAAGAACACACACAGGCTAAATACAAAACACAGAATAAGAATACTAACACAGAACACACCTAAACAGACAACACTTGTAATAAGGACACTAATTGCCACATTAGAACGTTATTGATTTGAACAAGTAGGTTCAGAGCTGAGTGCATTGTCTGCAGGTGACCGCTGGATGGCGGTATGACACAGCTGTCAACTCTCTGCCTGGGGCACTCTCTCTCCCAAGCATGAGTTGATCTTGGAGTGTTACAGTTGCCCACATGCACATCCAGTTCCCTCCTTGCTTCCCGGTTAAAGAGGTGGTAAGCTGCAGACACTGTTTTGCCCATGCTGAGCTGAAGATGCCACTTCTGGAGGTAGTTTGCCAAGAATATCCCTATCTTGGTTGAGGCCATCTTCCATCGCCTTCCATGTTGGGCGTCGAAGCATGGTGGCCCAAGTCGTCCGCATAGCCATACTTAGTAGATGTTGTTAATGGCAGGTCGTGAATGTAGATGTTAAACAACATTGGAGAAAGGACGGAGCCTTGCGGGACACTGTTCTTCAGCCTTCTGAGCCTGCTGGTCTGTAGGATGAAGCTCCGGTTGGATGTCATCTCCATGATAAACCTCACCATGTGCCGGTCCTATATTTATGTCTTTCTTCTAATATTCCCCTGCCCATACCTGTACCTCCCCTCCCCCTCCTCCATGCTGCTATAACACCTGAATTTCCCCCAAGGGGATCAATAAAGGAACGTCTTATCTTAATCTATAATGATTACAAAAGATGAGAAAATAGCTCACTTGTGTTTCCTCTCTCTTTGTCTCTCTCTCCCTCTCTCTATCTCTCTCTCTCTCTCTCTCTCTCTCTCTATCTCTCTCTCTCTCTCTCTCTATCTCCCCCTCTCTCTATCTCTCTCTCTCTCTCTCTCTCTCTCCAGGGTGCTACAGAACGGTCTGGAGGTGGAGCGGCTTCGTCTCAGGAACTTCTTCCATTACTACCACTCCAAGCGAGGCATGTGGAACGCCCAGAACAAGAAGACTCCTAAGGGATAGCGCCCCCCTGTGGGGCCGGAGGACTTAAGCCTACCTGCAGATCCACTGTGTGTGTGTGTGTGTGCGTGTGTGTGTGTGTGTGTGCGTGTGTGTGTGTGTGCGTGTGAGCGTGTGTGCGTGTGAGCGTGTGTGTGTGTGTGTGTGTGTGTGTGTGTGAGCGTGTGTGTGTGTGTGTGTGAGAGAGAGAGAGAGACCCGAAGGAGCTCGCTCACTGCCTGACTCTGCCTTTTATTTAGACAGGCACCTTTCAGGGACGCCTCTGTTTCTCTGAGGACCCCTCTTGTAATGTTTTGACCGTGGAGGAAGTGGGAGTCGACGCGGATAAGAACCCCCAGTCAGGACCTTGCCACACTGACTGAACTACAGAGAGAGAGAAATGTGTTTTCTCTCTCTCTCTCTCTCTCTCTCTTCGTTTTTCTGATGAACTGGGAAGTCGTTCGTGGCGTGTTTTGCTCGTAACGACAAGGAGAGAAGCACCTTTTTCTTTTTGCTAACAAGGAGCTGTGAAGACAACCTAAGATTTCTCCGTGTTGTGTTTCTTTTTCTAACACACTCTTATTAAACAGGAGTCTAACGGGCGTCTGTGGCTCTGCGTCCAGACAGGCGCCGCGGTGGAGTAGAAACGTTGTTGTGTCTCCGGTGAAACCGTGTTTGTTTATAGATCGACTACTACCTGCTCTACTTCCTGTCCACCCAGGTGCTGATGTAAAAAACCCACCAATGGGGTGAAGAGACTCGCCGAGGGGCAACGGCCAATCACGAAGGGTTAACGATGTCATCATAAAAAGCGTCGGAATAAGTGCTTTCGCGTATTTCATTTTCATTTCAGACCTTTTATTTCAACTCGTGAGACACCGAGGTCACCCTCGTGTACAGCGTCGACGAGCTCACAGAACAAGACTCGAGTTTATCAGCACATTCATACATATAGAGACACAATGGTCAAAATAAACAATACAAGATCAGCTAAGACAGTTACAAGTGGATACACAAAGTGGTCAGAGATCATACTTTTAAATTCAGCATTACACAGACACTCTCTCTCTCCCTCTCCCTCTCTCTCCCTCTCTCTCCCTCTCCCCTCTCTCTCCCTATCTCTCTCTCTCCCTCTTCCCCTCTCCCTCTCTCCCTATCTCTCTCCCTCCCTCTCCCTCTCCCTCTCCCTATCTCCCTCTTTCCCTCTCTCCCTCCCCTCTCTCTCTCTCCCTCTTCCCCTCTCCCTCCCTCTCCCTATCTCCCTCTTTCTCTCCCTCTATCTCTCTCTCCCTCTCTACTCTCTCTCGCTCTCTCTCTCTCTCTCCCTCTCTCATCTCCTCTCTCTCTCTCTCTCTCTCTCTCTCTCTCTCTCTCTCTCTCTCTCTCTCTCTCTCTCTCTCTCTCTCTCTCTCTCTCTCTCTCTCTCTCTCTCTCTCTCTCTCTCTCTCTCTCTCTCTTTCCCTCCCCCTCTCTCTCCTCTCCCTCTCCCTCTATCCCTCCCTCTTTCTCCCTCTCTCTCTCTCATTATTTCCCTCTCTCTCTCCCTCTCTCCCTCCCCTCTGTCTCCTATCAGTCTCATTGAAACATGTGTATTTGTAGGAACGTTGCAGAGACCCCACTGCTCTGTACGAGTCAGAGTGTAACATTGCAGCAGTCAGGCTGTATACGTTCTGAGTTGATGTGATTTATTTAAATAACCGCAGGTTATTCTGCTGCCGTCCAGAGATACAGCTATTTAAAGTTCTCAGTTTTCCGCTCCTGACGATGGATGCTTGATGCACGAACACAGGGGTGGCGGCTACTGTTGTTCTTTTGTTTTGTTTTGTTGTTCTGAGACACTGAATACGGGAGACACCCTTTAATCCTGCTGATGGTACGCTCCATTCCCCCCAGGACCCTCTAACAACCTCATTAAGTCAACTGGAACGTACTAAGAAACCTCCCGGTAGGAGGGGGGGGGGGGGGAGCATTGGCCCGGTGCAGCATTCCTCATATTTTATTTAACGTTTTTGCCTCGTGGTTTGAAAAGCATTCGCTGAGCAGAGTACAGCTTGTAAAAATATTGGATTTTCAGTCAGGTGGGGGGTGGTGGGGGGGGGGGGTTAACGTCGACAAATCCTCACGAGGGGAGGCATCCCGACCGAGAAGACGAAGAGAGCTGGTGGCTCTGCTTGTAAACTGGCGTCCAACGCTCTGACTTGGGATCAGATGTGCGGAGAGAGAGAGAGAGAGGCGGCTATTTCACAAACGTGTGCCTTTTTTCAGGGGTTGTCTCGACAGGCTGCTGTTCTGAGCTCTACTGAGGACAGGAGACAGAAGGACAGAAGGTTCTGAGTTCTACTGAGGATAGAGACAGAGACAGGGGACAGAAGGCAGGGACAGAAGGTTCTGAGTTCTACTGAGGACAGGGGACAGAAGGCAGGGACAGAAGGTTCTGAGTTCTACTGACGACAGAGACAGGAGACAGAAGGTTCTGAGTTCTATTGAGGACAGAGACAGGAGACAGAAGGTTCTGAGTTCTACTGAGGACAGAGACAGGAGACAGAAAGACAGGAGACAGAAGGTTCTGAGTTCTACTGAGGACAGAGACAGGAGACAGAAGGTTCTGAGTTCTACTGAGGACAGGGGACAGGAGACAGAAGGTTCTGAGTTCTACTGAGGACAGAGATAGGAGACAGAAGGTTCTGAGTTCTACTGAGGACAGAGACAGGAGACAGAAGGTTCTGAGTTATACTGAGGACAGGAGACTGAGGACAGAGACAGGAGACAGGGGACAGAGACAGAAGGTTCTGGGTTCTACTGAGCACAGGGGACAGGAGACAGAGACAGGAGACAGGGGACAGAAGGTTCTGGGTTCTACTGAGCACAGGGGACAGGAGACAGAGACAGGAGACAGGGGACAGAAGGTTCTGGGTTCTACTGAGCACAGGGGACAGGAGACAGAGACAGGGGACAGAGGGACAGACGGGAGACATGAAGCACGTTATCAGTGGGTCGTAACGTGCATTCAGACGTGCAGTTTGTATTACAAAAAAAAAAGGTTTATCTCTTGTGAACCACCGTGCAGATATATAAAAACAACAAGTGTGATTTGTCACCTCCTCCCTCTCTCTCTGAGAGCCTCCACAGAGAGCGGGTTGAGCTGGAGTTTATAAGCCTCCTCGACCCCTCCCTCCAAGGGGGGGGCAGAGGTCGTTCGACTATCAGGGTGGCCCGGGGATGACGGAGAGAGAGAGAGAGGGGGAGATAGAAAGCAGGAAAGAGAGAGAGAGAGAGAGAGAGAGAGGAGGTGGGAACAGGAGGTGTGAAGGACGTTCAGTGTCAGCTGCTGCTGCCGTCCAGCGAGCCCCACCTGCTCCCGTTAGAGAGTCTCCTGGCGCCTCTGTTTACTCCAGACGGCCCCCCCGCACAGTGACGGGGTCCGGCTGGAAGACCCTCTACGTGGAGCGGAGGAGGAGCGACTATTGACTATATGATTGTTAAAAATGGCCCCCGCAGGACCTTTTCTTCTCCACCAGAAAGAGAGAAGTCTCTACTGACTGTACATCGTTTAACATTGACACGCGGCCGGGACTATTTAAGAAAAGAAAAAGAGACACGTTAAATATATGAATATATTAAAAATAAATTAAAAATACGTTTAAAAAAAAAAAAAAAAGGAATATACATTCCAAGGTAATTTCTGTGAAATTGTTTTGTAGAGACAAAAAAAAAGGTTTTAAGAATGTATTGTATTTTTTTTTTCATTCTTTATGTTTTGTTTTTGTTTTTCCGTTTTTGCAAATAAAATTTTATGCTAAAGTCTGAACGTTCTTTTGGGTGTTTCTTTCTTCTGAATGTGACTCCTGTCAAAACCTGTCCGTCAACAACAACAACAACCGCTGCTGTTCCGCCTTTGACCACACGGGGGTGCTCAATCTACATAGATTAGACACGCGGACGGCACATCACACAGATGTGAAGGCAGTTGAAAAGCAGTTGTACATTGGAGGTGGTTGGGTCATGGGTGGGGTGGGGGGGTTGGGTAGGAGGGGTGGGTGGGTGGGTTGGGGGACACACACTGTACAACTGTACAAGCAAAACTGTACATTGGAATATTGACAAAACCATACTTGGTCATTTACTGTACATTGGAGGGGGTTGGGTTAGGACATTTACAGGGGCCAGTTTCAAATTGCAGCCTCCCGTAGGTGTTCTTTGAGAGTGGTTTTGAAAGTGGGTAGTGATTCACATTCCTTTACAGCTGTGGGTAGGGCATTCCACATTGATGTGGCATAATTGCGAAACGTGTTTAGTCCCTTGTTTGAGCCGAATCTGGGTTTAACATGATTTGTGGATGTAGTCTAGATTAATTTGAACAGTTATTAACAGACGGATATCTGCCTGCAGTCGCTCCTCTGAACCCTCGCCGTCAGGAACACATAATAATAATAATAATAATAATAATAATAATAATAATAATAATAATAATAATAATAATAATAATAATAATAATAATAATAATAATAATAATAATAATAATAATAATAATAATAATAATAATAATAATAATAATACATCTATTTTATATAGCGCTTTTCCAGATGCTCAAAGACGCTTTACATACAAAACTTTGGCAAAACAAAAAACAGAACAAAAATAATACATGACAAAATAAAATAAAACCGACAGAATTAGAGGTCAAAGGCAAGATTGAAAAGGTGGGTTTTGAGGGCTGATTTAAAAGATGCCAGGGTGTTTGCACCACATGTTCTGGTTCTGTGTGTTCTGGTCCTGTATGTATGTTCTGGTCCTGTATGTTCTGGGCCTGTATGTTCTGGTCCTGTATGTTCTGGTCATGTATGTTCTGGTCCTGTATGTTCTCTGTATGTTCTGGTCCTGTATGTTCTGGTCCTGTATGTTCTCTGTATGTTCTCTGTATGTTCTGGTCTTGTATGTTCTGGTCCTGTATGTTCTGGTCCTGTATGTTCTGGTCCTGTATGTTCTGGTCCTGTATGTTCTGGTCCTGTATGTTCTGGTCCTGTGTGTTCTGCGCCTGTATGTTCTGGTCTTGTATGTTCTGGTCCTGTATGTTCTGGTCCTGTATGTTCTGGTCCTGTATGTTCTGGTCCTGTATGTTCTCTGTATGTTCTGGTCCTGTATGTTCTGGTCCTGTATGTTCTCTGTATGTTCTGGTCCTGTATGTTCTGGTCCTGTATGTTCTGGTCCTGTATGTTCTCTGTATGTTCTGGGCCTGTATGTTCTCTGTATGTTCTGGTCCTGTATGTTCTCTGTATGTTCTGGTCCTGTATGTTCTCTGTATGTTCTGGTCCTGTATGTTCTGGTCCTGTATGTTCTGGTCCTGTATGTTCTCTGTATGTTCTGGTCCTGTATGTTCTGGTCCTGTATGTTCTCTGTATGTTCTGGTCCTGTATGTTCTGGGCCTGTATGTTCTGGTCCTGTATGTTCTGGTCCTGTATGTTCTCTGTATGTTCTGGTCCTGTATGTTCTGGTCTTGTATGTTCTGGTCCTGTATGTTCTGGTCCTGTATGTTCTGGTCTTGTATGTTCTGGTCCTGTATGTTCTCTGTATGTTCTGGTCCTGTATGTTCTGGTCTTGTATGTTCTGGTCCTGTATGTTCTGGTCCTGTATGTTCTGGTCCTGTATGTTCTGGTCCTGTATGTTCTGGTCTTGTATGTTCTGGTCCTGTATGTTCTCTGTATGTTCTGGTCCTGTATGTTCTGGGCCTGTATGTTCTGGTCTTGTATGTTCTGGTCCTGTATGTTCTGGTCCTGTATGTTCTCTGTATGTTCTGGTCCTGTATGTTCTGGTCCTGTATGTTCTGGTCCTGTATGTTCTGCTCCTGTATGTTCTGGGCCTGTATGTTCTCTGTATGTTCTGGTCCTGTATGTTCTGCTCCTGTATGTTCTGGTCCTGTATGTTCTCTGTATGTTCTGCTCCTGTATGTTCTGGTCCTGTATGTTCTGGTCCTGTATGTTCTCTGTATGTTCTGGTCCTGTATGTTCTGCTCCTGTATGTTCTGGTCCTGTATGTTCTCTGTATGTTCTGGTCCTGTATGTTCTGGTCCTGTATGTTCTGGTCCTGTATGTTCTGGGCCTGTATGTTCTGGTCCTGTATGTTCTGGTCCTGTATGTTCTGGTCCTGTATGTTCTCTGTATGTTCTGGTCCTGTATGTTCTGGTCCTGTATGTTCTGGTCCTGTATGTTCTGGTCCTGTATGTTCTGGTCCTGTATGTTCTCTGTATGTTCTGGTCCTGTATGTTCTGGTCCTGTATGTTCTGGTCCTGTATGTTCTGGTCCTGTATGTTCTGGTCCTGTATGTTCTGGTCCTGTATGTTCTGTATGTTCTGGTCCTGTATGTTCTGGGCCTGTATGTTCTGGGCCTGTATGTTCTGGGCCTGTATGTTCTGGTCCTGTATGTTCTGGGCCTGTATGTTCTGGGCCTGTATGTTCTGGGCCTGTATGTTCTGGTCCTGTATGTTCTGGTCCTGTATGTTCTCTGTATGTTCTGGGCCTGTATGTTCTGGGCCTGTATGTTCTGGGCCTGTATGTTCTGGGCCTGTATGTTCTCTGTATGTTCTGGTCCTGTATGTTCTCTGTATGTTCTGGGCCTGTATGTTCTGGTCCTGTATGTTCTGGGCCTGTATGTTCTGGGCCTGTATGTTCTGGTCCTGTATGTTCTGGGCCTGTATGTTCTGGGCCTGTATGTTCTGGGCCTGTATGTTCTGGTCCTGTATGTTCTGGTCCTGTATGTTCTCTGTATGTTCTGGGCCTGTATGTTCTGGGCCTGTATGTTCTGGGCCTGTATGTTCTGGGCCTGTATGTTCTCTGTATGTTCTGGTCCTGTATGTTCTCTGTATGTTCTGGGCCTGTATGTTCTGGTCCTGTATGTTCTGGGCCTGTATGTTCTGGGCCTGTATGTTCTGGTCCTGTATGTTCTGGTCCTGTATGTTCTCTGTATGTTCTGGGCCTGTATGTTCTGGGCCTGTATGTTCTGGGCCTGTATGTTCTCTGTATGTTCTGGTCCTGTATGTTCTGGGCCTGTATGTTCTGGGCCTGTATGTTCTGGTCCTGTATGTTCTGGTCCTGTATGTTCTCTGTATGTTCTGGGCCTGTATGTTCTGGGCCTGTATGTTCTGGGCCTGTATGTTCTCTGTATGTTCTGGTCCTGTATGTTCTGGGCCTGTATGTTCTGGGCCTGTATGTTCTCTGTATGTTCTGGTCCTGTATGTTCTCTGTATGTTCTGGGCCTGTATGTTCTGGTCCTGTATGTTCTGGGCCTGTATGTTCTGGGCCTGTATGTTCTGGTCCTGTATGTTCTGGTCCTGTATGTTCTCTGTATGTTCTGGGCCTGTATGTTCTGGGCCTGTATGTTCTGGGCCTGTATGTTCTCTGTATGTTCTGGTCCTGTATGTTCTGGGCCTGTATGTTCTGGGCCTGTATGTTCTGGTCCTGTATGTTCTGGTCCTGTATGTTCTCTGTATGTTCTGGTCCTGTATGTTCTGGGCCTGTATGTTCTGGGCCTGTATGTTCTGGGCCTGTATGTTCTCTGTATGTTCTGGTCCTGTATGGGGGCAGATCTCACGGCGGTGGCGACGCATCAGACGGTTATAAAAGAAGGTTTTTTTTTAGATTCCATTTAGCAGAGTCACGGTTGACTACGAGCAGAGATATATTTTTTTCTCTATAGCGGGGGATCTACACCTAGAGATCTGTGAAATGAAGCTTCACACGTACACACACACACACACACACACACACACACACACACACACACACACACACACACACACACACACACACACACATTCCCACCACGAGGCAGCTCCCCTCACTGTATGCAAACATTCTTAATCAGACAGCCGTTAACAGCAGTTCAGTAGCTGTAATTACGGCGGGTCTTACGTTACATGATGGAACATGCTGTCAGATCCTTCCACTTCTATTCGCCTCTGTTTTCACGAGCAACCTTCCCCCCCGCTTTAGAAACTATAGTTCCTCAAACCCAAACACCACATTGTGGACTGTTAGGAGGACTCGAAGAAAATGACTCATTTGAATCAAGAGGTTGTATTGATTGGACACTATAGTCCCGTGGGACACAAAAGAAAGGCCCATTCACCCTCCTCCCGTCCCGTTAGGACTCACAGACGTGTCCTAAACTGATCCTGTGTCTGCCAGGGGTTATAAAAACCCCAAACAAATGGTTTCACAATACAATGGATTCCAATTAGAGCGTTGGAGGATTAAGCTAATCCCTGGAGATACACAGGTAATCACTCTCACTAAACTAAGGACCTCTTGGCTGCGGTTCTTCTGCCTTCACAGACTCCCATTTATCATGAAATCAGGTGTGAAGTATGAGTCTTTAAATAGTATAACTTCTCGTCAATCGTTGCTCTGTGTTTAAATACACAAATACTCTGATGGTTGCAATCATTTCCACTAAGCTAAACAATCTCATCTAAACTGACCCTTTTATGCAATAGACATATAGAATAGAATAGAATAGAATAGAATAGAATAGAATAGAATAGAATAGAATAGAATAGAATAGAAATACTTGTATTATCCCGTGGGAAATTTGACACTGCAAATCGCTCAACATTTAAACATTTAGACAGAACAGGTCACGAATTAGAATAATAAAACAAATCAAATCAAGTTGCCTAGGATAAGAGTAGAGTAAAATAGAATAAAAATGGAATAAAATATACAGTAAATAAACACAGTAAAAATATACTGAGGTCTACAGTAGGTGTAGTATTGCACAGTGCTGTTTCGAACTAAGTCCAGGAATGTCAAACAATACAGTTTAGACATAGATTACCGTGGTCAAAAACAATACAGTTCAGACATAGATTACCATGGTCTAACAACAGATAAGCAAGGACATCAAAGGAAACAATTACAATCAACATCTAAGTGTCAACACTTCTAAAATCTTCTAATGGAATGACATTTTCTCATTTCAAAGAACATTTAAAGCGGCTTTACCAAGCTCAGTTTTTACATATGGTGTATCTAAAGCTACATAGCCCTGTGACCTAGTACCATAATGTGCTGTATTTAAAAGCAATCAAAGAGCAGAGATAATAGGGAGGTTTCATACGCAGAGCCTTTATGCATTTACATTTACATTTAGTCATTTAGCTGAACGCTTTTATCCAAAGCGACTTACAAGTTTTGTACAACAAGTCAGCAGGAAGGGTACAACTCTATCAGCTGAGTAACAATGTTCATCAAAGTGTTTAGTGCTACAGTGTAGGTTAGTATATTAGGACAAGTGCATGACAGTAAGGTTAGTTAGGGTTAGATATATATATATATATATTTTTTTTTTCAGATATTGATTGAAGAAGTGTGTCTTTAGTTGACGGCGAAATATTGGACGGGTTTCGGCTGTCCTAACTGTGGTGGGAAGTTCGTTCCACCATTGTGGGGCAAGGACTGAGAATAGGTGGCTTCTCCTTGATGATGACCCTCCCGGATAGGAGTGGGTCTGAGGCGGCCAGAAGATGCAGAGCGTAGGGGTCTTGAGGGTGTGTAGTTAGAGACCATTGACCGGAGGTAGGTAGGAACCGTTGGGGAGCCAGTGCAGGTCCCTAAGAAGTGGGGTGACATGGGCCGACTTCGGTAGGTTTGAGATCAGGCGGGCCGCTGCATTCTGCTGAGTGAATGGTGAGTGAGACACGTGTCTCCAGTGATAGAACACAGTGTGCTGTGATCCACAGCATGGATGTGGTTTCAAGGTGGAGGGAGAGGCATGCATGTGCAGAATGTCACCATAATCAAATACAGACACAATTCTGGACTTAAAGATTGTTTACAATGGTCTTCCTACTGGCAGTAGAAAAGCATTATTTGTTTCTATACAATAATTAAATTTTTACTTTTGAAAATTGGAGAGCCTATTATCTAACCAAATCTGAACCAAAAGTATTAATAAGATTCTATCATTTCAATTTGAGAACCCTGAAGTGTATGGATACTAATAGGAGTATTGCTCACACAAGAGCTTGGAAATAACAAACATAAGCTTGTTATTTAGAGATAAGCTTGTGGTTAAGAGAAATATCTGAAAGACATCAGAAGCAGACAGTACATTTGTAATAGCCTAGGTTAACCCTTTCACTACCAGAATACAGAAGGTTAACCCTTTACTATCACACTATGACGGTTTGTCATGTGGCAGTGAAAGGGTTAAGAGTGGAGCCAGTGGGATACAAGATTGTATCATCTGCGTACAGATGTGCATCGCAATGGAGAGAAGAGTAGAACCACATTATTTCCATGTAATAAAAGTGGACCCAGAATAGAAGAACCTTTACTCATTTCAAGAGAGCTTCGGTTTGTCGTGTGGCAGTGAAAGGGTTAAGAGTTGAGCCAGTGGGCGGCCGGGTGGCGCAGTGGGCAAGACGCTCGCCACCAACGCAGAAGATACTGGTATCGAGCCCAGCTCTCTGCGTTGCTTCCGGGTTGGCCGGCCGTCGTACTAACACAATTGGCAGTGTTAGAGGGTGGGACAGCCGGTGGGTGAGTCCTGGTCGTTGTAAACAGCGACTCCTACAGTTCGGTCGGGGCGCCTGCTCAGCGAGGAAAGGATCTAATGGGGGTAGTGTGATCCTTCCACACGTTACACCCTCTCAGTGAGAGTCCGCGCTGCCAGGTGAAAAGAAGCGGTTGATTGGCTACACATGTGTCGGAGGAAGCATGTGATACTGATAGCCTCCACTCTCACAGACCGACTGTGGGGGGTAAGTGCGCAGCGACCAGGAAGGGGATTGGGAATTGGCATAATGACTAACATTGGGATGGGAGAAAAACGGAGGAAAAAGGAGCGGGAAAAAGATTAAAAAATAATAAAAAAGATTGGAGCCAGTGGCATACAAGATTGTATCATCTGCATACAGATGTACATCGCAATGGAGAGCAGAGAAGAACCACATTATTTACGTGTAATAAAAGTGGACCCAGAATAGTACCTTTACTCATTTCAAGAGAGCTTCGGTTTGTCGTGTAGCAGTGAAAGGGTTAAGAGTGGAGCCAGTGGGCGGCCGGGTGGCGCAGTGGGCAATGCGCTTGCCACCAACGCAGGAGTTACTGGTATCGAGCCCAGCTCTCTGCGTTGCTTCCGGCTTGGCCGGCCGTCGTACTAACACAATTGGCAATGTTAGAGGGTGGGACAGCCGGTGGGTGGGTCCTGGTCGTTGTAAACAGCGACTCCTACAGTTCGGTTGGGGCGCCTGCTCAGCGAGGAAAGGATCTAATGGGGGTAGTGTGATCCTTCCACACGTTACACCCTCTCAGTGAGAGTCCGCGCTGCCAGGTGAAAAGAAGCGGTTGATTGGCTACACATGTGTCGGAGGAAGCATGTGATACTGATAGCCTCCACTCTCACAGACCGACTGTGGGGGGTAAGTGTGCAGCGACCAGGAAGGGGATTGGGAATTGGCATAATGACTAACATTGGGATGGGAGAAAAACGGAGGAAAAAGGAGCGGGAAAAAGATTAAAAAATAATAAAAAAGATTGGAGCCAGTGGCATACAAGATTGTATCATCTGCATACAGATGTACATCGCAATGGAGAGCAGAGAAGAACCACATTATTTACGTGTAATAAAAGTGGACCCAGAATAGTACCTTTACTCATTTCAAGAGAGCTTCGGTTTGGCGTGTGGCAGTGAAAGGGTTAAGAGTGGAGCCAGTGGGCGGCCGGGTGGCGCAGTGGGCAATGCGCTTGCCACCAACGCAGGAGTTACTGGTATCGAGCCCAGCTCTCTGCGTTGCTTCCGGCTTGGCCGGCCGTCGTACTAACACAATTGGCAGTGTTAGAGGGTGGGAAAGCCGGTGGGTGGGTCCTGGTCGTTGTAAACAGCGACTCCTACAGTTCGGTTGGGGCGCCTGCTCAGCGAGGAAAGGATCTAAGGGGGGTAGTGTGATCCTTCCACACGTTACACCCTCTCAGTGAGAGTCCGCGCTGCCAGGTGAAAAGAAGCGGTTGATTGGCTACACATGTGTCGGAGGAAGCATGTGATAGCCTCCACTCTCCCAGACCGACTGTAGGGGGTAAGTGCGCAGCGACCAGGAAGGGGATTGGGAATTGGCATAACGACTAACATTGGGATGGGAGAAAAACGGAGGAAAAAGGAACGGGAAAAAGACAAAAAAAAATAAAAAAAATAGTGGAGCCAGTGGCATACAAGATTGTATCATCTGCGTACAGATGTACATCGCAATGGAGAGAAGAGAATAACCACATTATTTACGTGTAATAAAAGTGGACCCAGAATAGAACCTTTACTCATTTCAAGAGAGCTTCGGTTTGTCGTGTGGCAGTGAAAGGGTTAATAGTGGAGCCAGTGGGTGGCCGGGTGGCGCAGTGGGCAAGGCGCTCGCCACCAACGCAGGAGATACTGGTATCGAGCCCAGCTCTCGGCATTGCTTCCGGCTTGGCCGGCCGTCGTACTAACACAATTGGCAGTGTTAGAGGGTGGGACAGCCGGTGGGTGGGTCCTGGTCGTTGTAAACAGCGACTCCTACAGTTCGGTCGGGGCGCCTGCTCAGCGAGGAAAGGATCTAATGGGGGTAGTGTGATCCTTCAACACGTTACACCCTCTCAGTGAGAGTCCGCGCTGCCAGGTGAAAAGAAGCGGTTGATTGGCTACACATGTGTCGGTGGAAGCATGTGATAGCCTCCACTCTCCCAGACCGACTGTAGGGGGTAGGTGCGCAGCGACCAGGAAGGGGATTGGGAATTGGCATAACGATTAACATTGGGATGGGAGAAAAACGGAGGAAAAAGGAGCGGGAAAAAGATAAAAAAAAATAAAAAGAAAAGAGTGGAGCCAGTGGCATACAAGATTGTATCATCTGCGTACAGATGTACATCGCAATGGAGAGGAGAGAAGAACCACATTATTTACCTGTAATAAAAGTGGACCCAGAATAGAACCTTTACTCATTTCAAGAGAGCTTCGGTTTGTTGTGTGGCAGTGAAAGGGTTAATAGTTGAGTCAGTGGGCGGCCGGGTGGCGCAGTGGGCAAGACGCTCGCCACCAACGCAGGAGGTACTGGTATCGAGCCCAGCTCTCTGCGTTGCTTCCGGCTTGGCCGGCCGTCGTACTAACACAATTGGCAGTGTTATGGGTGGGAAAGCCGGTGGGTGGGTCCTGGTCGTTGTAAACAGCGACTCCTACAGTTCGGTCGGGGCGCCTGCTCAGCGAGGAAAGGATCTAAGGGGGGTAGTGTGATCCTTCCACACGTTACACCCTCTCAGTGAGAGTCCGCGCTGCCAGGTGAAAAGAAGCGGTTGATTGGCTACACATGTGTCGGAGGAAGCATGTGATACTGATAGCCTCCACTCTCACAGACCGACTGTGGGGGGTAAGTGTGCAGCGACCAGGAAGGGGATTGGGAATTGGCATAATGACTAACATTGGGATGGGAGAAAAACGGAGGAAAAAGGAGCGGGAAAAAGATTAAAAAATAATAAAAAAGATTGGAGCCAGTGGCATACAAGATTGTATCATCTGCATACAGATGTACATCGCAATGGAGAGCAGAGAAGAACCACATTATTTACGTGTAATAAAAGTGGACCCAGAATAGTACCTTTACTCATTTCAAGAGAGCTTCGGTTTGGCGTGTGGCAGTGAAAGGGTTAAGAGTGGAGCCAGTGGGCGGCCGGGTGGCGCAGTGGGCAATGCGCTTGCCACCAACGCAGGAGTTACTGGTATCGAGCCCAGCTCTCTGCGTTGCTTCCGGCTTGGCCGGCCGTCGTACTAACACAATTGGCAGTGTTAGAGGGTGGGAAAGCCGGTGGGTGGGTCCTGGTCGTTGTAAACAGCGACTCCTACAGTTCGGTTGGGGCGCCTGCTCAGCGAGGAAAGGATCTAAGGGGGGTAGTGTGATCCTTCCACACGTTACACCCTCTCAGTGAGAGTCCGCGCTGCCAGGTGAAAAGAAGCGGTTGATTGGCTACACATGTGTCGGAGGAAGCATGTGATAGCCTCCACTCTCCCAGACCGACTGTAGGGGGTAAGTGCGCAGCGACCAGGAAGGGGATTGGGAATTGGCATAACGACTAACATTGGGATGGGAGAAAAACGGAGGAAAAAGGAACGGGAAAAAGACAAAAAAAAATAAAAAAATAGTGGAGCCAGTGGCATACAAGATTGTATCATCTGCGTACAGATGTACATCGCAATGGAGAGAAGAGAATAACCACATTATTTACGTGTAATAAAAGTGGACCCAGAATAGAACCTTTACTCATTTCAAGAGAGCTTCGGTTTGTCGTGTGGCAGTGAAAGGGTTAATAGTGGAGCCAGTGGGTGGCCGGGTGGCGCAGTGGGCAAGGCGCTCGCCACCAACGCAGGAGATACTGGTATCGAGCCCAGCTCTCGGCATTGCTTCCGGCTTGGCCGGCCGTCGTACTAACACAATTGGCAGTGTTAGAGGGTGGGACAGCCGGTGGGTGGGTC
Organism: Notolepis coatsorum; assembly: GCF_963971535.1. Taxonomy (NCBI): domain Eukaryota; kingdom Metazoa; phylum Chordata; class Actinopteri; order Aulopiformes; family Paralepididae; genus Notolepis; species Notolepis coatsorum. Next base: position 11,219,499 of record NC_140182.1, read on the forward strand.
CTGGTCGTTGTAAACAGCGACTCCTACAGTTCGGTCGGGGCGCCTGCTCAGCGAGGAAAGGATCTAATGGGGGTAGTGTGATCCTTCAACACGTTACACCCTCTCAGTGAGAGTCCGCGCTGCCAGGTGAAAAGAAGCGGTTGATTGGCTACACATGTGTCGGTGGAAGCATGTGATAGCCTCCACTCTCCCAGACCGACTGTAGGGGGTAGGTGCGCAGCGACCAGGAAGGGGATTGGGAATTGGCATAACGATTAACATTGGGATGGGAGAAAAACGGAGGAAAAAGGAGCGGGAAAAAGATAAAAAAAAATAAAAAGAAAAGAGTGGAGCCAGTGGCATACAAGATTGTATCATCTGCGTACAGATGTACATCGCAATGGAGAGGAGAGAAGAACCACATTATTTACCTGTAATAAAAGTGGACCCAGAATAGAACCTTTACTCATTTCAAGAGAGCTTCGGTTTGTTGTGTGGCAGTGAAAGGGTTAATAGTTGAGTCAGTGGGCGGCCGGGTGGCGCAGTGGGCAAGACGCTCGCCACCAACGCAGGAGGTACTGGTATCGAGCCCAGCTCTCTGCGTTGCTTCCGGCTTGGCCGGCCGTCGTACTAACACAATTGGCAGTGTTATGGGTGGGAAAGCCGGTGGGTGGGTCCTGGTCGTTGTAAACAGCGACTCCTACAGTTCGGTCGGGGCGCCTGCTCAGCGAGGAAAGGATCTAAGGGGGGTAGTGTGATCCTTCCACACGTTACACCCTCTCAGTGAGAGTCCGCGCTGCCAGGTGAAAAGAAGCGGTTGATTGGCTACACATGTGTCGGAGGAAGCATGTGATAGCCTCCACTCTCCCAGACCGACTGTAGGGGGTAGGTGCGCAGCGACCAGGAAGGGTCTATTCTTATCCTAATGCATGTTTGCTTCCGCGTTCGCGTTTTGCAAATCTGATTGGCCACTGCCGTTTCTGGTGCTATCTGATTGGCCACTGACGTTTCTGGTCATGTGACATGTGCGCTGTGGGATATTTGTGGATATCCTGATGAAGAATGTCTCAGTCAACCGAGGCTTGGATAATAACAAGGTTTATTAACCAAACAGATAGAATACATAGAGAGAATGGCTGAGGCTCTCGCCCCAGGTGATCAGCTGAAATCCCCCAGGTAAGAAAAACCTGGATAGTGGTCGGGAAGAGCCCTTTATAGTTCAACAAAGGGGGTGTGTGGTCCCATTTGATAGGTCAGATGGGGGGGAGGGGGTACAGGTTTGGGGACACAGGGGAGGGGGGTGATTATTCCACAGAGAGGGGGGGGGGGGGGGCACAGGTAAGGGGAACACAGGGGAGGGGGATATATTTACATGAGGATATATTATACCACAATACTCACTTTTCTTTCTTATAATGTGGGTGAGATTAATGTATAATATACCAGGATTGTTTGGAACAGGTAAAAGTGGGGATAATAGTTTAAAATAGAATTATTTACATACATGATTAATAGAATTATTTACATACATGATTCATGACATGATCGACTGGACTGCGGTCTGTGTTATTTTGATATCAGAGATGTGGGAAGATATCACCCTTTTCTTTTATTAATCGCTCAAAATACCTATATCAATGATTGGTCCTCATCTCTGATATCAAACAACAATTAACATAATCATTAGAAGCTATCGCTGTGCAAATATCTTGGCATACCTTCAGTCGTTCATGTCGTGATTCTGGGGAGCTAATGTGATCGTTGTGCATACAGGCATCGTAATAAACCAATTAAATACATGCACTGTCTGTGTGGTCAGAATGCACAGGGTGAAAAAACAAAATTGTGTTCATAATTATTAGGAATCGGATTTACACATAAGGCTAATGTGTACAAAAACATTTTAACAACCGTTAACCTGGTGGTTAATAAAACTAACATGATTGTTTATGGGAAACTGTTCACAAATATATATATATATTTTTGCACATTTTGTGATGATTCTTGATGAAATTACTTAGGATCCAGTTGTATTTAATCTGAGTTTGAGTGTCAGCTTTGTTGGTCTTTACTTAGAATCAGGCAATTTTCTCCATTTCTTCTCTATAAATGAGGAGATAAAACGTCTTATGCATCGCTTCTGTATGTAATTCTAGTGCATATACTATCAATGGTTCACCATACAGGTGCAAAACAACGTTACATGTCCTCTTCTATGAGAGAATAAAACAACTGATTCTTTCTTGTCTGACAATACAATTTTGTAACCTAAGTAATTCTAATGTGATGTAATGTGATCATGTGGTCACTTCTTCCTTCAGCAATACATTTTAGCTCATTATTACTAACCATTGTTAATGCTTTCTCATTGATTTCTTTTCATCACATCCCTAGTTCATCGTTTTGCAGATACATACAATTGTGTGAAAAGTTTCCTGCTTGTGAAGGTATTAATCTGAATGATGTTGCGTCGTTGTTGACAAGGTGTTCTCTGTCGGTCGTGTGGCAGGGCCAAACAGTAACACATACAAATTAAATAAATACATACAATAGACATTACCTTAGTGGCTAATGTGTCAAAATAAAATTGAAAACCGTTAACCTAGTGGTTAATATAAAAGGTGATTATGATAATCGTTATGCATTGTTCTGTGGTCAAAACACTTGGTGTCTTGGAACAATCCAACTGGTTCTGCCCTGTTTAACAATACCATTTTGCAATGTGACTCTGTGATCATTTCTCATTGTCATTATAAAATTACAGTTCTTGTTTGTGAATCTGACAGTTGCTGTGAAGTGTTGATCATCTGTTCTCGGTCGGGGATGTGTCCTTCTGTGGTGACCTGCTGTGTGTTGAACGTATCGTACATTCAGTTGATGTTTCTGTGAGCCTGTCGTGTGGCAGTAAGACAGTAAAAAGTAAATAAATACATAACATTTTTGGACCATGTGTATTCAGAAGTCTCTTGGTCCACATGTCTCATTTGCTATGTGTCTCTTCTTGACGATGCAGTCGGGAATATTCACTGGTCGCCGTCCATTCCCTGTCAAGGGTCACTTGTCTGCGCTGCTCTCCATCACCACCACATGTCTGCCACTGTGCTCACGCTTGGCTCCCATCAGGCCCAGAGACATGGTGGTCAGGGCGTTTTTTGAATGTGTTGTGCTGGTTTCGCTGTCCTCTCCTCGTCATTGCGGTACCACTTGATGGAGGGCGAGGGCCCGCCGGTGTAGTGGCTAGTCAGTAGGACGCTCTTTCTCACACGGATGACAATCTTGTCATGGGAATCCACCTTGATGGTCGGGGCTTTGGTTCCCATCTGCAGGTGATGGGTTTGGTCTGCAGTGCCGGGGTGGAGGCTGTCAAAAGGTTGATCTCCTCTTCGTCAGTGTCTCCTTGGTCAGTCTCCTTCGTGGTCCCCTGCTCCACTTTCTTGGGGATGTCTGTGGGCTGGGTTGGATGGTTCTCTCACGGTTGTTGTCGTCGCCTCTGGTTGTCAATTTTCTTTATGTGTCCCGCTGTGATTAGCTTGTTAATCTCAGCGCGGTACACAGTCTCTTGAGCGGGGTCTCTGGCTAGGCGCCGCTCTGTGTTCAATAGATACCGCTCCGTCGCTTCTTTTGGGGCGTGGAAGGTGGGCATACCCTCTCGCCTCAAGAGTGGAGTTGCGTATCTCATCACTCCATTGACTTTGACTCTCTTTGTCCCTTGCTCGAGGAGTGCTATGGCGTAAATGTCTTCCTTGGAACGAATGTCTTTCTTTTCGTTCTTAAAGGGCATTGTCTCTAGTGTCCATAGCCTCTCGACATGCTGTAGGAGGGTGGTGTCTTCTTCTGTCACTCTGGAGTGGAGGCAGCTAGTGGCTGCTGTTCGGTTAAGAGACTTAGCGAGGGAGCCTTGTAATGTCCATCCTAGGCGGGTCTCGACTGCTGCAGGACAGCCTCTGGGCCCTGTGTGGACCCGGTCTATCGGGACTATGAGGTCTGCATGGTCGGAGCCTATCAGCAGGGTCGGGGTGGCACCGTCGTCTCTCTGGCTGCCCGCTTGCTGCGATAGTGAAGGAGACATTCTCGCCCTTTATCGTCTTTAGATCTCTTCTTATTGTCCGAATCGTCATTGGTTGTGTCCGCAGCTTCGTGGTTCAGGTCGCGCGTCGTCTCACTCGTCCTGTCCTCTCACCAATTCGTGATCTGAGGGTGATAAACACTGCCTTAGAAAACTCCTCACATAAATGATTCAACGCCTTTCTGCTAAAGTGGAAAATCATTTTGGGATTAATTCAATTCATTGTAAATAAAATCACTTAATTGACAATAGGAAATGCAAACCAATTGCATTAGCAGTGATTCCTTACGTCAAGAAGGTCACATTCACTACAATCTTATCATTAGGCTTTAAATAAAATTAGTAAATGAATGGCCAAATCTTGAATCAGATAAAATAGCTATTTTTCTTCATAGTCTGTGATGTCAAATTTTAATTTGATCTTACCTCAGGATGCGTTGGCTGTACCTCAGGATACTTACCTCGCCACGACTTCTCTGGCGTTCTTCGCATCTCAGTGTGGCTCATCATAGCATAGCATGGGGAAAAAACATAAAATCTAGGTAGCCAGTTAATTTTGCGCATGAAAAACAATCATTTCTTATCATCTAACCCTAACTAACCTTACTGTCATGCATTTGTCCTAATAAACTAATCTACACTGTAGCACTCAACACTAATAAAACTAACCTACACTGTGGCACTCAACACTTTGATGAACATTGTTACTCAGCTGATAGAGTTGTGCTCTTTGTGATGTCCTGTCATACAGTGTCAGCTAAATGATCAATGTACGTGTATACCTTGTACATTTAGATAATTGTGTTTCAATTTTGGTGGTTGATAATTTTGCAGTAATGGAAAGTATTAGTTGTTAAAAGAATAGTCTAAGGAATAGTCATGCATGTTATTGGTTATAAACAGAGAATAGGAGGGGATTGTAAGTAGTTGTTTTCATCATTAATCTTTCATCTCGGGCACTTCTCTAATTCATGTGTCTTTTGAAAAGAGATGATGAAAACGACTGGTTAGTTATTGTTAGTATGGGAGTTAGGTAGATTTTCATAACTGCAAATTCATCACCGGTGTCTAATTCATGTTAATTAAGTGGTTCTCTGTTGCCATCCACCGCTAGGTGAGTTCATCAAGTCTGTGGTCACGAGTGCAGGCATTTGCATTGCTTTGTCTCCCTAGTGCCCACTCTGAAGAAATTTACATGTGGGTGTTTTGGATGTAGATTTGTTCCAAATGGTCAATCGATTGTCTCTCAGCTCTGCACTGTCTCTCGGTTGACATGCAAATTGTTGGATTTTCTGTCTTTTGTGATACAATTTGGGTGTAGTCATTCACTGTTTTGCATCTCGCCTCAGAGCCAGATCTGTAAATACAAACACATGTTAATTTTCCACTCTTTTCTAAAACCTGGGTGAATCCTCTTTGACTGTCTGTGTGCTCAACAAACATTAGCTAGATCTCATCCATCCCGTTCTTGGATGTAATGATAGTGTTATCATTTATCAATCATATCGCATATGTACACAAGCATATGAATGTGGACCCACACATTTTGAATCATGTTTAAAATGTCTTACAATGGAAAGGGCTAGTTATCTTTCATTGGTTCTTTAGATAAACACATTAACTCAAGTGAATATAACCTAAACATCTTACTTTTAAACATGATCTATGTTGTTTGTGTTCCAAGTTTTCAACATTGAAAGCTTATAAAGTCTAATCTAACGCTGTTTATGTGGACTACAATTCCTGTACTGCCATATATTGGGAACCGGAAGTGTTTGTTTAGCTCCCATGGTCAGTATGACCGGTACGCCCACAGATGTATTATAATTCTGAAACAGACATTGTAATTAGCTTTATGTGACTTATAATGTGTAAATTAAAGCACATAAACACTCAAGTGATCTGAGATAGTTGTAATTTGCTTTAACTGATAGTTGTGTATATGTACAGTTTTTACGTCAAATGACTCCCTTTTCTTGACTCCTTTTGTATCACAAAAAGTACTGAATTTGCAAATCTGGTATGTCATAAATGTACAGATGTAGCAGTACTGACTATCTGTCTGTCATGTATGTCATATGTTCTGATAAATTGAAAATGGGGGACCCTGATGTAAACAAATCTAAAGTCTCTCTCTGGTCTGCATCCCCTTAACAATTGTGTATTGAGCTGTGCTGTATTGTACCCATTCTGCAATCTGTTAATAAAGTTTTCAATCAATCAATGCATCTATATTTATGATTTTTATACTCACCGGGGACAGCTGTTGTGTTGGGTTGGATCCGATACGTGTCGTCAGCAACCCGCATCTCGCCACCTCAACTCAACATTTTCCAATAGCAGCGCGCACATACATATACAAATAAAACATATACTACACGTGGATTTCACGCACCCTTGGCCTTGGGTACATTACACTTTACGTTCGCTTATGGATAGTTTAATATAAAATAATCACTTCACGGCGCGCATAGCGTGACGTCATCGCTCCATGCGACGTTCGTGCGTTCCCATTCGCCTCGGAAATAACGCTTTGTAATTCAAACAGTATTTTTCCACGAGCTCTCAATAGCCTGGAATTCCTATACCAGCGTTTTGTTACCGAATGAACGCGCCTGTGCATATGTGAAACGTAAACAAACTGAAACGATAAAACTATACTTCCCCAAATGGCCGTTCCCGTGGGCCGGTGTTCTGCGGAATCCGGAAATTACTATCCTAGTTTGTTCCCGTGAACTGCACTTCAATGTTATTCTTTGTATAACGGTAACTAGTCTCTCAATGCTCGTCGCGCTATCCGTAGCCGGTTCTTGACTCAATAAAGCAACGCGACGGGTCCTATAATACTTGTGCACATACAAACGAGACTTAAACAAACAAACAAACATTAATACATATAAGTTAACGTGTGTATATGTCTGACTGTATTGGATCGCTTTACGTTTAGTCGACCAACATCTGTATTGTTCCAACATCTGTTGCGACAAGGCATTTATACCCTTGATATATAACTACACATCGTTATTAAAATCATAACGACCGAACCTGACTTCGAAATTTACCAGCGATATATTAGATTATATATACCTTTTAATCACACTCACGGTCCCTTCGACCTGCGACTCGTTAAATGTACATTCACGTACTCCCGAGACAGGTCATCTTCCCGCTATCTGTATAATCAATTGGAATTCAATCCAAATACATCGTTTTCAGGAATGGAAGATATTGTGGGTTTAGTTTGAGGTTGAAACAATGAATATTATGACGCTACTCTGGTAATTAATAGGTTCCAATAGAGTAGCGTTTTCCATGGATATCACATCATAATAAGCCCACGCTTCTTGCCTTGTTGCCTATATTTTAGCCTGCATCAGCTAGACTTGGGTTAGCAAACCAACAACCGATTATTTTGTGCCCTAACTTTCGGTTTGGCAACAGCCAAATCCGGGAATAGCACAGACAACCCATCCTTTCAGAACATCTGTCCAGATAAGGACCCAGGTACACGCGTTTCCCCGGTACGATTCTCAATACAGATCAGATATATTAATGCACATTATTCTCACTCAGCCATGATCTCAATATTTGACAACATTCTGTAATATTCACCTGGCACAGAGAAAAGCGGGAAAGTTTTAATTCCTTCCATACATTTTTGGTCGACCATCCTATTATACTCACTTTTCTCTGTATAGCTGAAAACAATACAGCACGCCGGGAGGACGCAAAAAGTCCGTCACAAGTTCGTAGACGCCAATTGTGGGATATTTGTGGATATCCTGATGAAGAATGTCTCAGTCAACCGAGGCTTGGATAATAACAAGGTTTATTAACCAAACAGATAGAATACATAGAGAGAATGGCTGAGGCTCTCGCCCCAGGTGATCAGCTGAAATCCCCCAGGTAAGAAAAACCTGGATAGTGGTCGGGAAGAGCCCTTTATAGTTCAACAAAGGGGGTGTGTGGTCCCATTTGATAGGTCAGATGGGGGGGAGGGGGTACAGGTTTGGGGACACAGGGGAGGGGGGTGATTATTCCACAGAGAGGGGGGGGGGGGGCACAGGTAAGGGGAACACAGGGGAGGGGGATATATTTACATGAGGATATATTATACCACAGCGCCCAATCGCGTGACGTGCCCATTTCCGCCTCGACCAGCAGCAACCTACCTAACGCCTAGTTTAAGCTTAGGCGACTTTTTCGAAGTTGGTTAAGGTTAGAGTTTGTAATCAGGGCTGGCGTTCTATCGCTCTGCTCTAAGACAAACTCTAACCTTAACCAACTTCGAAAG
>NC_140182.1:11232837-11242229 GCF_963971535.1 Notolepis coatsorum
CCCTGGCTGGTGGAGACGAGGCCACAGCACGGCTGAACCCTGGCTAGTGGAGACGAGGCCACAGCACGGCTAAACCCTGGCTAGTGGAGACAAGGCCACAGCACAGCTAAATCCTGGCTAGTGGAGACGAGACCACAGCACGGCTAAACCCTGGCTAGTGGAGACGAGGCCACAGCACGGCTAAACCCTGGCTAGTGGAGACAAGGCCACAGCACGGCTAAACCCTGGCTAGTGGAGACAAGGCCACAGCACGGCTAAACCCTGGCTAGTGGAGACGAGGCCACAGCACGGCTAAACCCTGGCTAGTGGAGACGAGACCACAGCACGACTAAACCCTGGCTAGTGGAGACAAGGCCACAGCACGGCTAAACCCTGGCTAGTGGAGACGAGGCCACAGCACGGCTAAACCCTGGCTAGTGGAGACGAGGCCAGAGCATGGCTGAACCCTGGCTAGCGGAGACGAGGCCACAGCACGGCTAAACCCTGGCTAGTGGAGACAAGGCCACAGCACGGCTAAACCCTGGCTAGTGGAGACGAGGCCACAGCACGGCTAAACCCTGGCTAGTGGGGACAAGGCATAAGTCACATACCAGCTCCTACTCTACAATGAATTAATAAATGAATGAAGTTTATTTTTCGGTCTTGTTTACAGACAAATCAAACACACCCGTGTGGACTTGCAATTTTTTTTTAAATAAAATAAAAAAATCACAAATGTACATATTCAAGGCAAGCTCACACACAAAATCCAAAATCAACGACAGTAAAAACGGAATAGGCTGAAGCACATGCTTATTTTTGCCTATCCTTTACAAATTCTTAAAAACGAAATATATATTTTACTATAAGAAAGACAATTTTTAAATATGCTGCAAGATATAAAAATGTTTAAAGAAAAAAACAAATGTTTGATGTTTTACTCAAAACTGTACTCCTGAATTATTACAAGGAAGAGCGAGAAACCCGTCTGTCAAACTGACATGTCTTCGATGCCGTCATTATTTCCGGTCCGTGTGAGAGAGCCACCCTGAGGCCGCCATGTGACAGACACACCCTGCACGTACTGTACCTGCCAGCTCAGGCTGACTGACGGGAACCAGGCCAGAGGTCAAGTTGACTCTTGGCCCAAGAGTGTTGGAACAGCGGAAGGGTTTTGACGGGTGAGGTTGGTTGCGTAAGAGGGTTGTTTTGAAAGCAGGATTTGGCCACTACTTGGTTGACACTGAAGACATTCATTTGACTGTCGACTAAAACACACTTCTTCAAATGATGATATCTGAAACTTAAAATAAATAATAATCGATAAAAACGACTAACCAGTTCGTACTGTCTTTTACTATTATGCACTTTGCTACTATAGGTCATCTACCATGCTGCCTGTATTACTACCTTCTATAATATGTCTATACTACTATGCACTCAAGTTCAACACAGTTTGACGAATAACACTTAACTGCCAGAGTTGTACCCTTCCTTTACCCTTCCTTCCTGCTGACTTGTAAGTGGCTTTGGATAAAAGCGTTCAGCTAAATTACTAAATGTAAATGTAAGTTACAGCACTGTCTGAATACAAAGCCCTTGTGTGTGTGTGTGTGTGTGTGTGTGTGTGTGTGTGTGTGTGTGTGTGTGTGTGTGTGTGTGTGTGTGTGTGTGTGTGTGTGTGTGTGTGTGTGTGTGTGTGTGTGTGTGTGTGTGTGTGTGTGTGTGTGTGCGAGTGTGTGTGTGTGTGTGCGTGCGTGCGTGCGTGCGTGTGTGTGTGTGTGTGTGTGTGTGTGTGTGTGTGTGTGTGTGTGTGTGTGTGTGTGTGTGTGCATAGGCTATAGCACATATACATACTATGTATAAGCTAAATCATGTAACATTGATGAACACTGGATTCGAGCACATCTGTTTTCAGTGTAAGTCCTTAATAGCCTTTTAAAATGCAATTTCAATGAAAGCCTTATCAAATCAAAGAAAACATACCATCTTCACCCAGGGCTCCACAGATTCAATTTAATGTGTCGGCATCAAGCCAAGACCCCCCCCCCCCCCACACACACACACACACACACACACACACACAACCACACACACACATACACACACACACACACACACACAACCACACACACACACACACACACACACACACACACACACACACACACACACACACACACACACACACACACACACACACACACACACACAGCCACACACACACACACACACACGCACAGTCACATCACACACACACGGAACATGGGCAAATAAGGTACTTTATGTACTGTACATTTCAACTAACTCATTACTCAGCACCATTTCCCCAGAGCTATTAGTCATTCATCAAATATGAATCTGAATAGTGAAATATTTTCTTTTCTTTCTTTATTTTTATTAGTAATAATAATTATAAGATGTATTCTTCTTCCTGCTCCTTTTGCCCATGGTAGAACTGTATTTATGTTTTTTTTATGAAAACTGTATGATTATATTACTTCCATGTGGCAAATAAAACTCTGAATCTGAATCTGAAAATATCAAACACTTTTTACTTGACATTTACATTTAGTCATGTAGCTGTTCCAAAGAGAAGTTGTGTACAACAAGTCAGCAGGAAGGATTGCTTGATTGATTGAAAATTGTGTTAACAGATTGTAGAATGGGTACAATACAGTACAGCTCAATACACACAGTTGTTAATGCAGACCAGAGAAAGACTTTCGTCTTGTTTACATCAGGGTCCCTGATGTAAAGGTATAACTGGCAAGCTAAGGGTCAGTAACATTATTCATCAAACAGTGTTAAACCTGCAGTGTTGCAGTTTTTTTTTTTTTTTTTATCTCTCTTTCTCCGATTTTTCTCTGTTTTTCTCCCCGTCCCAATTTAGTCGTTGTGCCAATCCCCCCCCCCCCCCCCCCCCCCCCCCCCACCTGGTTATTGTGCGCATGTTCTCCTACTGGTTGGTACAAGGGAACCCTGAACCCTGAAGTATCCGCACGCTTCCTCCGACACGTGCGGCGACAGCCAGTGGCTCTCTTCTCACCTGGCAGCGAGGGCTCTCATTGGTTAAGTGTAACACGTGGGAGGTCACGCTGCCTTCCTCAAGTTCTGCCTCCGCTGAGCAGGCGCCCAGACCTGACCTGTAGGCGTCGCTGTCCACAATGCCAGTTTCCCACCCACGGCTTCCCTCCCCCTAACCCAGCCAAACGAGTTAGTATAGCGACCGGCCCAAGCCAAGGCAATGCTGACTCCGGGAGTCGAGACCGCAGCCTCTTGCTACGCCACCTGAACGCTGAGTGTTGCAGTCTTAAAGGTATATTTTTTTTGTAGGGCATTTTTACGTGATTTTATTGACAGGACAGTTCATAAATTTGAAATTTGAACGCAGGGCGTTGCGATTACGCTACAAGCCCCCGTGAGTGTGCAGTCTTGAGTGCAAAATACATATTAGCATAGTAGGTAGTAATATAGACATATTGGAATACTAGGTAGTAATATAGGCATAGTAATATATTAGAATACTAGGTAGTAATATAGGCATAGTAGTAAAGACATATTAGAATAGTATGTAGTAATATAGACATAGTAGTATAGACATATTAGAATAGTATGTAGTAATATAGGCATAGTAGTATAGACAATTAGAATAGTATGTAGTAATATAGGCATAGTAGTATAGACATATTAGAATAGTATGTAGTAATATAGGCATAGTAGTATAGACAATTAGAATAGTATGTAGTAATATAGGCATAGTAGTATAGACATATTAGAATAGTAGGTAGTAATATAGGCATAGTAGTAAAGCCATATTATAATATTATGTAGTAATATAGGCATAGTAGTATAGACATATTAGAATAGTATGTAGTAATATAGGCATAGTAGTAAAGACATATTAGAATAGTATGTAGTAATATAGGCATAGTAGTAAAGACATATTAGAATAGTATGTAGTAATATAGGCATAGTAGTATAGACATATTATAATAGTAGGTAGTAATATAGGAATAGTAGTATAGACATATTATAATATACTAGGTAGTAGTATAGGCATAGTAGTAAAGATATATTAGAATAGTAGGTAGTAATATGGGCATAGAGACATATTAGAATAGTATGTAGTAATATAGGCATAGTAGTAAAGACATATAATAGTAGGTAGTAATATAGGCATAGTAGTAAAGACATATAATAGTAGGTAGTAATATAGGCATAGTAGTAAAGACATATTAGAATATTATGTAGTAATATAGGCATAGTAGTATAGACATATTAGCATAGTAGGTAGTAATATAGGTATAGTAGTATAGACATATTATCATAGTAGTAATATAGGCATAGTAGTATAGACATATTAGAATAGTAGGTAGTAATATAGGCATAGTAGTATAGACATATTGGATTAGTAGGTAGTAATATAGGCATAGTAGTATAGACATATTGGATTAGTAGGTAGTAATATAGGCATAGTAGTATAGACATATTAGAATAGTAGGTAGTAATATAGGCATAGTAGTATAGACATATTATCATAGTAGTAATATAGGCATAGTAGTATAGACATATTAGAATAGTAGGTAGTAATATATGTATAGTAGTATAGACATATTAGAATAGTAGGTAGTAATATAGGCATAGTAGTATAGACATATTATCATAGTAGTAATATAGGCATAGTAGTATAGACATATTAGAATAGTAGGTAGTAATATATGTATAGTAGTATAGACATATTAGAATAGTAGGTAGTAATATAGGCATAGTACTAAAGACATAGAATAGTAGGTAGTAATATAGGCATATTGTAGTAAAGACATATTAGAATAGTAGGTAGTAATATAGGTATAGTAGTATAGACATATTAGAATAGTAGGTAGTAATATAGGCATAGTAGTATAGACATATTAGAATAGTAGGTAGTAATATAGGCATAGTACTAAAGACATAGAATAGTAGGTAGTAATATAGGCATATTGTAGTAAAGACATATTAGAATAGTATGTAGTAATATAGGCATAGTAGTATAGATATATTAGCATATTAGTAGGTAGTAATATAGGCATAGTAGATTACTTAGTAGCAAAGTGCATAATAGTAAAATACCTTATGAAGGTTAGTGTTTTTTTTTAGATAATGTGAAGATGTGTGTTTTTAGTCGATGGCGGATTTTTATGTTGTCAGTTGTCAAAGTCTATTTAATTATTTGTTTTTATAAAATGATCTTATAGTGTATTTACTGTTGTGGTAGAACAAACACATGCCGACAGTGTAGGGATTAAGCAGCTATAGAATCCTCAGAGCATGACGTGAAAAAATATAAAGAAAATATATCAAAACCTCTTTGATATGTTTTAAAAAGCAACTGGGCCGGGGAGATCTGCGTCATACCTGTCAAACTGTCAACTGACTTATCTGATGTGCATGCTTTCACTGCCACACTACAGAAGGTTAACCCTTTTAACTGCCACACAACAGCAGGTTAACATATTCTGTGTATTGTCGCAGTGAAAGGGTTAACCGTTTTGGTAGTGCGGCAGTGAAAGTGTTAATTATGTTGTTTACACTATTTACATAAACTTTGGGAAACATTTGCAACGTGCTCTGATTGGTTGGTGTAAAAACTCTCCCCGGGTCCTCGATTGGCCCTCGGGTTTGTTCCCGTCCTGCAGCTCCAACCCCGCCCCCAACCCCGCCCACAGTACCCCGCCCCGCCCCCAGGAGCCCGCAGGAGAACATCTGTGTGTTTCAGTGACTCAGTCTGACTGGCAGGTCGCTGAGAGGAGAGCGCTGCGTGTGGAGCTACACTTTCCTCAACTATCAAACAACGCGGAGACTCTCTGGATTATTTAACTCATGGACCTTCCGCCTGACTGTCTGCACTAAAGCAGGGGATCATAATTTAATAGTTTAATAACTCGTGGACCTTAAACATCTCGTCTTTTAATCCCAACTGGAGAGGTTGATCTCGGGGAAAGTTTGGATCCGTGCTGCCGGGGAGAGAAGGTGAGAGAGAGAGGGGAGGAGGTTTGCCGACTCCAGTGTCCAAAAGCGGATCATACGACTAAAGGATATATTAAATAATAATAATATTAACACATATTCCTCAGTGTTTTGCGTGGTAATAACGCCGCTGTTACTCCCCGTGCGCCTGGACTCCAACATGCAGCTTGACGCGCGCAGCGCTGCGTAAAAACCAGTAGAACCAGCTTGGAGACGGTGGGTTTCGACTCGTTGGCGCTTCTTCCAGTTCCAGGTGTTAAACGATCTAACGTGGAGTCACTGCACTGCAGAGGTGTTTTCTTTGCATCACCATGGCCGGTATGAGCAATGCCCACATGATGAAGACCCTGGAGGACCTGACCCTGGACTCCGGCTACGGCGCCGGGGACTCCTCCTGCAAGTCCCTCAGCCTCTCGTCCTCCTCCAAGTCCAACGCGAACTTCATGACGACGGGCCCGCACCGGGGGGGCAACTGGTGGTACCACTCCGGCTCCATGAACAGCAGGAACAACAGCTGGGACACCGTGAACACGGTGCTGCCGGAGGACCAGGAGGACATCTTCTCCAAGTGTCCCCGGCTGCCCGAGCTGGAGGAGTTCCCGTGGACCGAGGACGAGGTGGCGAGGATCCTGCGTAAAGTGTCCGCTGGCCTCACAGCAGGGGGGTCTGGGTCTGCCACCACCACCACACCACCGACGTTCTCCCCGGAGGCCGTCCGCCGGCTGTCCACTCTCCTGCGGCGGGCCCTGATCCGCGTGTCCCGGGAGGCCCAGCGGCTGAGCGTCATGCACTGCCGCTGTACGCGCTTCGAGGTGAATTATTATATATTTTTTTATAGACTATATGATGAATTGAAAATGGGGGGACCCTATGATGTAAACAAGACGAAAGTTTTTCTCTGGTCTGCATCCCCTTAACAAGTGTGTGTATTATTAATCTGTACTGTATTGTACCCATTCTGCAATCTGTTAATCCAATTTTCCAATCAATCAATCAATCTATGTTATATATGCAATAGCTAAGTTAGACTCTTCTTGTTTCACAAACAGTACTGTATTTGTAGATCTGGTATGTCATAAATGTATAGATGTAGCAGTACTGTCTATCTGTATGTCATATGTTATGATGAATTGAAAATGGGGGACCCTGATGTAAACAAGACGAAAGTCTTTCTCTGGTCTGCATCCCCTTAACAATTGTGTGTATTGAGCCGTACTGTATACTGTACCCATTCTGCAATCTGTTAATACAATTTTCAATCAATCTTGATTAAAATCAAATACACTTTTTTTGTACAAATACACTCACAGTAGCACACACATCCACACGCACACACTCACTTTAAACAAACAACTCACTGCAGCACCCTGCACTTTACCCACTTTAGACACTTAACACACTATATATTTATTGGTAAAGAATTTGCACTATACAACTCATACCTCACCACACCTTACTGTAAAAAATTCTACCTAAATTGTACCTCATCCCATTTCGGCATTGTACTGTATATATTGTATTGTAACTCAGTTACTTTTCTATACTCTGCATTGTATATATTGTATATATGTATATATTGAACACTTTTGTCTACGTACTTGACTTCTATTTTATACTTATTATACTTATTTTATACTTATCTATTTTTATCTATAGCACAATCTCTGGAGCAAAACAGAAAGAAGCATTTTATATAAAAGTACTCTGTATTTTTGTATGACAATATTAACCCTTTCACTGCCACACGACAGAAGGTTAGCCCTTTACTATCACACAACCGCGGAGCTAATGATGCTAATGATGGAGCATCGCCGTCGGTTGTGTGATAGTAAAGGGGCTAACCTTCTGTATTGTCACAGTGAAAGGGTTATAACCGGCTGTCGTGTGTCAGTGAAAGGGTTAATAAACTTGAATCAATCAATCGATCAGGTGCAGAGTGCCATGCGGCTGGTGCTGAGCTGGGCGCTGGCCGACCACTGCGTCTCCGCCACCGTGAAGGCCATCTCCATGTACAGCATGAGTGCCGGCGAGCTGCTCAGGAAGGGCAAGTCGGCGCGCTGCGGCGGCCTCTCCTTCTCCGTGGGCCGCTTCTTCCGCTGGATGGCGGACACCCGGGTCGCCGTGCGCGTCCACGAGTACGCCGCCATCTGCCTGACCGCCTGCATGGAGGCCCTGGTGGAGGAGATAGGAGCCCGGGTGCTGATGGCCGAGAGGATGGGTCAGCCTCAGCAGGCCGGCGGCGGGGGGCCGGACCCGGGGTCAGGCGGAGGCGGCGGGGTCCCGGTCACAGCGGAGGCCCTGGAGGGCGTGGTGAACAACGACTCGGAGCTGTGGGGGGTCCTGCAGCTCTACGAGCACCTCATCTGCGGGAAGAACGCCAACGGTAATTATTATTATTACTGGCAGTGATACTGTATCCCGTGATTGAATCTATAGGTGATGATCTTGTGTGTGTGTGTGTGTTGGAGGATGCCGGGTTGCCTCATTACTTTTACCAAATGGTTCGTGCGTTTTGCGAATCTGATTGGCCACTGACGTTTCTGGTCATGTGACATGTGCGCCCAATCGTGTGACGGCAAGTTCTTTGGACGGTTAAGCTTAGGCGCTCTTTCGAAGTTGGTTAAGGTTAGAGTTTGTCTTAGAGCAGGGCGATAGAACACCAGCCCTGATTCCAAACTCTAACCTTAACCAACTGCGAAAGAGTCGCCTAAGCTTAACCAGTGATAAACTAGGCTTTAGGTCGTTTGCAGGCTGTTCGACGCGGAAATGGGCTAAGACACAGCTCGTCATGCGATTGGGCGCACATGTCACATGACCAGAAATGTGCGTGGCCAATCAGAGCGCAAAACGGGAACGCGGAAACACGAACCGTTTGGTAAAAGCATAGACGCTGCCGGGTTGCGCTGTATGTGTTTGAGGATGCCGGGTTGAGCTGTGTTTTCCCTGTGTTTGTGTGCTTATGCATAATGCGTGTCTCTCGCATATTATGTCTCTGTGACAGTCCGCATGTAGTTAGTTAACAGACCGGTGGACGGCCACGCGTCCGGTCCTCACTGCTCGGCTGCTCCTCTGGGTCACGTGCTGCTCTCCTCTCCTCTCCTCTCCTCTCCTCTCCTCTCCTCTCCTCTCCTCTCCTCTCCTCTCCTCTCCTCTCCTCTCCTCTCCTCTCCTCTCTTCTCCTCTCCTCTCCTCTCCTATCCTCTCCTCTCCTCTCCTCTCCTCTCCTCTCCTCTCCTCTCCTCTCCTCTCCTCTCCTCTCCTCTCCTCTCCTCTCCTCTCCTCTCCTTCCACTACCTGGTGCCAGGGAGCCGGTCACCACACTTTCCGCTCCTCGCTGTGTCCACGTGTTTGGAAAAAGGTGTATAATGTGGCCGAGCAGAGCAGACCCACAGCACCGCTGCTGT
>NC_140182.1:11249929-11275108 GCF_963971535.1 Notolepis coatsorum
ATAAAAAAAAAATTACAGGTCATCTCTCAGTGTTGTGTGTGGGTTGAACAAACAACCGGCCCTTTGCGCAAATTATATTTTGGGAAGAGGGGGTGAACTTGGAGTTTTGAATAAAATTCTGCACGCAAAAAAAAGTTATGCACGTGCGGTCGTTAGTGGTTAACATACCGTTGTATTCGTTCGGTACACAGCCGTACTGAACCTAAGGTCCAGTACTGAAACGGTTCGGTACGGCTACGCGTACCTTTACACCAGGGGCGGAGCTAGGGGGTGGCTACCTGGGCTCAAGCCCCGGATGTATTCTGAATGATTTTTTTTTTTTTTTTTTTTTTTTTTACAATTCATCATTGTTACATGAAAATATGTTTGCACCAGATTTAGCAGAAGCTAATTTCCATCTGTGGTCTATCCAGCTGCTAACTGTATTTGAGTGAGTTAAGTCTTGGTGTTATGGTAGACTCAGACCTAAGCTTTAAATCACAATCAACAAGTTGACAAAAACTTAATTCTTCCACCTTAGAAACATAGCTAAAGTACGGCCATTTATAAATCAAAAGGACGCTGAAAACCAGATCCATGCCTTTATCTCAAGCCGACTCGACTACTGTAATGCACTCCTTACCGGCCTCCCGATTAAATACGATGATAACTATTTTATTGCAATGCACTATTGCATTATTTTATTCTATTTTACTAACTATTTTATTGCACTGCACTATTTTACTTTGTATCAGTGAATCATGGACGCCTGGCCATAAGAGCATTCGGAGCATCTCTGCTCTCCCACTATTGAACTTGGGGGAGCAAAGGTATAATCTTGCTCCACCACTTTTTGATTATATGAAAAATATGATATATCCCCCCCCAATATATAAATCTAACCATAACTACGTTATGGTTAACTGAGTTTTATAGTGAAAAGAGCAGCTTTATTGGTCAAGATTGAAGGCTCTATATTGCAGGAAATTGCACGTACAGGTTCATTAAATTCAAAAAAAATCTGTCGTGGAGGGGGTCGTGCCTGAGCCCCTCCAAACCACCCCTTGCCTGCCCAAAAAAAAAAAAAAAAAAAAATATATATATATATATATAAAAAAAAGGGGGGCCCATCTGGGCTAAGCCCCGGATCTCCTACAATCCTAAATCCGCCCCTGCTTTACACCCCTAGTAGGTAGTAGTAATAATCATCGAACCAAGTGCAAAGTAGTAATGATAACAGTAGTAGTAGTGAATAGTAGTGAGTGGCAGGATTAGATCAGCCAGTAGTAATAGTGATGATGGTACACCAGACTTACTGTAAATGCCACAGTGCACACATGTCATCATGTGCATCATCATCATCATCATCATCATCATCATTCCCACATTATCATCACCAACAACCAATATCAGATTCATGTATTAAAGTGGAAAATGATAACATATATGTTATAATAGAACAGTTGTGGTATTTGGTGTAAGAGTATAATACGCCTTAAAGCTGCTGTAAGTGGTATCTTTCTGTTAAAATAAGTGTTAAATAGCTCTACATTCTGACAGTCATCACCGATAAAGAGTGTCTGGTCAGTCACATGGGTCTCCCAGTCCCTCCGCTCTGCAGTAAACAGTCATCACTGATATAGTGTCTCGTCAGTAACATGGGTCTCCCAGTCCCTCCACTCTGCAGTAAACAGTCATCACTGATATTGAGTGTCTCGTCAGTAACATGGGTCTCCCAGTCCCTCCTGCTCTGCAGTAAACAGTCATCACTGATATAGAGTGTCTCGTCAGTAACATGGGTCTCCCAGTCCATCCACTCTGCAGTAAACAGTCATCACTGATATAGAGTGTCTGGTCAGTAACATGGGTCTCCCAGTCCCTCCGCTCTGCAGTAAACAGTCATCACTGATATAGAGTGTCTGGTCAGTAACATGGGTCTCCCAGTCCCTCCGCTCTGCAGTAAACAGACATCACTGATATAGAGTGTGTGGTCACTGGTCAGTAACATGGGTCTCCCAGTTCCTCCGCTCTGCAGTAAACAGTCATCACTGATAAAGAGTGTCTGGTCAGTAACATGGGTCTCCCAGTCCCTCCACTCTGCAGTAAACACAAAATAAATGTCCTGGTATCCCGTTCCCACGTTATCCAATCAGGAGAGAGAGAACCCTGGACATCTTTCCCTCACCTCGAGCAGATCAGCCACGCTGGTCTTCAGCGACTCCGTTCCTCCGCAGTAGAGGTATGACATCATCATCTGGCGAAAGAGGTCAGAGGTCAAATCTCTCATATCTAATATAGACCATTGGCTTGTTGGCCACAGATCATACGACTCACGGCCTTCTAGGTATAATTCTAGGTGATCATCTTCAACCCCTCCTTCCTGCATCGTGCTCATTACTGGATGCCAGAGAGGAGGGGCATGTAGCTATTGGGAGGTGTAGTCTGACCGCCCGCGAGGGCCACCCGTATTCTCGAAGACACTCTGATGTAACGAGACCGCCGCCATCTTGGTATGAGGGTAACAAACTGATTTCTACCATCAAATACATGCGTTGAGCTCCGTTTTTATTACATGTTTTATCACATTCTTGTTCATTTCATAACATTTGCATACGATTTGTTTTGAAAATATTGAGGCCAACATGGCATTTCACAATTTTTCTAAAGCCTTTCTGGTGATTCTAAGGCGAGATATGAGTCAAATAAGCTCCCCCTGATTCTGGTGTTGTGGTAGTGGTAGCTACATACTGAGCTAACGTTGGTTACATCATATATATCGAGCCGATAGGAGCTTATCTTATCTAATCTTACGTGGTGGTACCACGTGTGCCACTACCCGATCAAACATCCACGTGGGATTGAATGGGATAAACTCCTATCGGTTCGATATGATGTGGTTGACGTTAGCTCAGCATGTAGCTATTTGTCTAGGTTAACGTAGCTAAAGTTAGCTGCCAGCCACTTTTTCCTCCGTGATGGTATAAAACTTGCGATTTGGATTTCTGTTTTTGTCATTAGTACAACGCGTAACACAGCAGCTCTTTGGCATTGTGAAGGATTGAAGAAAATTCCGCTTGATTGTCTTTAATTTGCCGCTTTAACGATCCGTTTCTCCACTTATGAAGCGTACACAATGTACCAGGCTGGACAGTTCCCCCCCATGCTGCAGTTGCGTAGCAACAACAGACAGGAAGTTGTCTGACAGGACAACAGGAAAATAGATTGTCTTTTAATACACTTGTGCTGTTCAAGTTGGTGATGAGCAGTAAAACTCCTGTTTTTATACATAAACAGATTGTTTTTAGTAATACTGTGCACGAGCATTACACTAGAGGTTCCAGTAGTGGGCAGCTTGAATTGCCAGGTCCTAAAACCAACGCTTTAAGGAGATTTTTTATTTTGAGATCATTATCTCTTTGGAATAACGCCTCAAAACCTCTGCTGCATTTACAGCAGATTCACTTTTTAAAATAATCTTAAATTGTATTTAACACTAAAGTATTTTGTTTAGTTTTTTAGTTTTCTGCTTCTGTGCTTGCATGTAATTTTAGCCATCTTAATTGTTAGTTTCATTATGCATTGTGTGTTGAGTACAGACTTTTAATAATTTTGTTTTGCGATAATAATTGTTTTTGTATGTTTTTTTGTGTGGACCCCAGGATGACTAGCTGGTTGCTATGGCACCAGCTAATGGGGATCCGGAATCAAATCAATCAGAGCGAGGAGGCTCCACAAACATACCTTAAAGATGTTGTACTTGACATCGTTGATCTCTATCTCCTTGCTCTGGGTTCCGTCAGGCCCGGCGGATGCGAGCAGAGCCTTGAACCTGAAGAAGGAACCGCCATAACAATTAGATTATTATTATTGTTGCAGGGGTCTGATAAATTAAAACAGTAATAGGAATGAATCAACTAATCGACAACTAATCAATTACAAAAATTGTCTAAAAGCCTGTTAACATTTAGTTTGTGTTTTATGTTTCTCTTATTATTATTATTATTATTATTATTATTATTATTATTATTATTATTATTATTATTATTATTATTATTATTATTATTATTATTATTATTATTATTATTATTATTATTAGTATTATTATTATTATTATTATTATTATTAGTATTATTATTATTATTATTATTATTATTATTATTATTATTATTATTATTATTATTATTATTATTATAAGATAAGATAAGATAAGATATTCCTTTATTGATCCCCTTGGGGAAATTCAGGCATCATAGCAGCATGGGGGGAGGGGGGGGGGGGTACAGGTAGTAAAAACAACACAGGCAGTGTAAACAATTTGGTCAATATGGTCAATATAATTTACTATCTGACTAGCTGAAGAAATATTCACATTATTCACAGTGTCACATAAGGTGCAGTATTATTATTATTATTATTATTATTATTATTATTATTATTATTATTATTATTATTATTATTATTATTATTATTATTATTATTATTATTATTATTATTATTATTATTATTATTATTATTATTATTATTATTATTATTATTTAAACTGTTCAGCTCCTTTCAAACTGAAGATTTAAACAGTTGATTTATATTTGCTTTTTGTTTTATGATGTTCAATTTGCAAGTTGTTTGAAAGAGCATTTCAAGGAATAATTTAGTTTTTGGCAATATCATTTTCTTTCCTTTTTATCTGATTAATCGATGAATCGTTTCAAAATCAATAGATGAATCAAGTATCAAAATAGTCGTTAGTTGCAGCTTTATCCCTCTCTCCCCCTCCCTCTCAAGATTCAAGAGATTTATTTGTCACGTACATACACAAGACATGAAGGTGGCCATGCCCGCCTCGATTGTGCAAAAATACAAATAATAAAATAGAATAATAAAATAGAATAGATAATAAAATAGACATGCTAAAAAGTTATATGAATCAAATACAATGCTAAGCTTAAGAATTAAGGTAAAGTACTATATACAATAATTATACTAATGTTTCTTAAAGTGAATTTTTTTTATAGTGTGTGTGAGAGAGTGCAAGTAAGGATGTGTGATGTGTGTGTGTTCATGTGTGCTTGTATGTGGAGAGATCAGTGTTCAGTGTCTGAGTCTCTCTGTTCTTACTGCGTGCAATGCAGCTTGAACAGGCTGTTGTCGGGGTGGTGAGGGTCCTTCATTATTCTGCAGGCTCTGGATTTTCACCTCGTGTTGTATAAATCCTGCAGGGGTGGTAGTGCAATACCCGTAGTACGCTCAGCTGAGCGCACTACTCTCCACCCCTCTCCCTCTTCCCCATCTCTCTCTCCCCCTCCCTCCCCCTCCCTCCCTCCCTCCCTCCCTCTCTCTCCCTCTCTCCCCCTCCCTCCCTCTCTCTCCCCCTCTCTCTCACCTGTTTGAAGCAGTGATCAGTAGGACTCTGTGAGCGTAGAATGGCTTCCCCTCCAGCAGAAAGGTCACGTCCGACATCTCTTGGTTATTCAGGAAATGGGGGTCTGTAAGAGAACACACACATATGTAAATATATATATAAAACTCAAAACAAGTTTACATTCTGTATCGTTCAACTTTTATTGTAATATGTTTTTACATATTAGCTGCAGGATGGATGACAACAGTGGCTAAGGTCCGTACCGAGCTGTGCAGACAGAGAGGCCTTCATCCCAGCGATGGCCTGTAGGGGCGCCGGCCCAAAACAGTGACTGAAGATTGTCGCCAACTGCTGGGTGATGGCATCATTCTTCTGTGGGGGGGAGAGAGAGAGGGGGGGGGGCGGGGGTTGTTATATACCACAATACAACCTCTTGCTTTTAATTAAATACTAGAGAAATAACAGACAGTCTTAAGCCAGTATACAAGTATCTGGGTGATGAAAATGGTTGGGTGTGAAACAGTGTAAACATTATAATTAACTCTGAATATAAAAATATGAGAAAAATAAACAGTGTAAACAAAGGATGCAGATGAGGGTCTGTATGCCCTATCGGTTATATTATAGGTTACAATAAATATAGGCAATGCTAAGATGATCTGAATATATGCTAGGAGTAAGAGTAAAAGTAAACACCCTCATTCATCAACGTTGCGTACGCACAGATATGTGCTTAACCCCTGCGTACGACCATTTCTAAGCAAAGTGTGGGATTTATCAATTTGAACGTGAACTTGACTTTGTGCGTATGTCTACGCACAGCCCAGAGCATGCGTAGCTGGCGCCCGTTGGTAGAATATATTATTACAACAAGGAAATAAGCTTCTGTGCATTCGTTTCAACACTGGCGTGTTCTGTATGAACCGTAATTCATTATAGTTCATTGTAAAATAGCAACAATAGTGTAATTATGGTCAAAACCCTATAAATAGCATTTGGAATAATAGGTCTTTATCTCCGAATGAATGCAGCATGGTTTATATAGCGTTATCGGAATATACGGGGTGTACTGACTGACTGCGCTCCGCGTAGCTCAACTCATTATTATTTTGCGCACAGACCGCAGAAACACGGGAACGTTTTGATTATATTTAAAAGGCTTTACGTTAAACGAAACAAGTGGAATTTCGAAGCTGTAAGCAGAATACAAGTCATATGAACACCCACGATATAGTGTTCTTCCCCCTTCCTACTGTATAAGAAAGAATAAAAAACGCATTGCAATGAGAACAGTGTATTACAAAACCCTTGCAATAATGTGTCTTAAATGAATGAAAAGCATACATGCTCTGGACACAGAGCATATATCGTGTGGGTGATATGACTTGTATTATGCTTACAGAATTCCACGTATTTAGTTTTACAATGTCAAAGCCTTTTAATTAGGGATGTCCGATATTATCGGCCGACCGATATTATCGGCCGATATCGGCAGTAAAATGTGATATCGGAAAATATCGGTATCGGTTTAAAAAAGAAAAAAACAATAACAATATTTGTTATATATATCCAGTAAAATTATTAGTTAGCTGAAATTATTCCGTTTTTTGGACGGGGAAACCCTGCATATATCGGTATCGGTTGATATCGGAAATTAAGAGTTGGACAATATCGGAATATCGGTATCGGTAAAAAAGCCAATATCGAGCATCCCTACTTTTAATATAAATCAAAACGTTCCCGTATTTCTGCAATCTATGCGCAAAATAATAAGGAGTTGAGGTAGATACACACTCAGAACGTATTACATGCTGGTATGCTGATAGAGTAAACTATTATATGTAATTCATATAGGCTACCTAATAGTATATGATTTTTAGAGGCATCTATTTTGTTGTCGGTATTAGGCTAATACCGACAACAACAGGGGGGGACCCTGATGTAAACAAGACAAACGTCTTTCTCTGGTCTGCATCCCCTTAACAATTGTGTGTATTGAGCCGTACTGTATTGTACCCATTCTGCAATCTGTTAAATAAAGTTTTCATTCATTCATTCATTCATTCATTCATTCATTCATTCAAAATAGATGCCTCTAAAAATCATATTATAGCCAATCGAACACAACTAATAAAGGCATTCATATTACAGCACGGTTATAATGACACACCAATGCCAAACAGTGGTCAACGAACGGTCTTTATTAGTATTTTGAGCTGTCCAGGCAGAATTGCAGCAATGGTCTTGATATCTGACATCACCGTGTACAAGTCAGCCTTTTATTTATCCCATAACACCGGTTGTGTCTTCTTGGTTCGACAGCGCCTCAGTGAACAATCTCCTGTGAAGTTTCTCAGAGTTCCGCTCGGGTCAGTCCATTATTTCACATCCCATCAAAATCAGAACAGTTATTTTTAAATGTGTGGTCTAAAGATAAACAAAGGGTTTTAAAAGTGTTATATTTATCTTATCTTATAGTACCAGAGAGAAGCTGAGGAGAATCAACCAGCAACAAAAGCAAAAAAATTAAAAAATCGTCTTTTTCTTTTTTTTTTACATTTTAATATTGAACCTTTTTCCCTGTGGTATCGAAAATGGTATCGAATATCGATACTTTTCAAGGTATCGTATCGAAGTTCGAAATTCCAGTATCGTGACAACACTAATGCCGACTGACTGCCTCCTCTACCTTGGTGGTGCGCAGGATGCCGAACATGAGGGGCAGGCCCGTGGAGACCAGCTCCTGGCAGTAGTCCTCCTCCCTGATGGTGGTGAACTCCCTGAGGAGGGACAGCGTGACGCCCACCCTGGACTGCTGCTGCGCCACCCGCAGGGACTCCAGCCACACGTGGAGCTTCCACGGCACACCTGCAGGGGGAGGGGGGGGGGGGGGGGCAACGTTAGGATACACCTGGAGGGGGAGGGGCAACGTTAGGATACACCTGGAGGGGGGGGAGGGGGTTTAACGTTAGGAGCCGTAGTAAGTCCTGCAGGCCAGCAGGCAGCAGCGTAACTAAAAAAGAGTGAGAAGGCTTCTAGTCTCCACGGCGACCACCTACCCATGGCCCGCAGCTCCATAGTGACGTCCAGGTAGCCGTGCTCGGCGCTGTAGTAGCTGGCCTCCTGCAGGGCCTTCATCCTGGCCTTGCACAGCTTGGGGACCCCTCCCTCCGGGGGGGGGCCGCAGGACGGGGTCCCGGGCCTAGTGGAGGGGGAGGGAGGGAAGAACGGGCAGCCCCCCCCCCTCCTCCTCCTCCACCGCCCCCTCCGCCAGCATCTCCTCCAGCGACAGGACGTCCTCCTTGACCTGCTGCGGCCGCGTCAGCAGCTTCCGCAGGACGTTCCTGGAGGTACGAGAGGAGAAGGGACTTTAGTGACGCGGGGAAATACACTTTTATTATTCTATTATATTCTATTGTACTTCTATTTTTAATTTAGTTTATATTCCATTTTTATCTTATTCTACCTTTTATTTTTTTTCTTCCGTAATTGTCTGTCCGTTAACACTTTGGGTGCCATGGGTTAAATTCATTATATACCATAGGTTGCCGGCTCTATTTGTCTATGGAGAAGTACCCCTTCTTTGCATGGCTATAACTTTTTAAATTCTATTGCTACATTGCCATTATTAGGGCCCATTCAAAGTCCTATATGTATTGTTCATTGTGTAGCAACGTTAAACTTTTTCATTCACATATTCATAGTAAAGTATGGTCTAATGTATAAGTATGTTTTCATCTCTTTCTGCAGCTTTCTCCAGAACGTGATTTATAGCCCCAAATGCATTATATTGATGATGAAATACAGTTTGATGGCAATCGGGGCGATATAAAAAATTTCAATTGGATGTACTTCTAGAATGATCTACGTATGATCTGATGATGACCGGATGGGCGGGGGATCGTTTATAATTCCGTGGGCAGCGTTATATCATTCATCTAGTGTGGGTCATATGTTCATCATAGCAGTTTATATGGAACACGTTCAACAATAACGCTGAATCTTACCGGATATTCCTCGCGCCGTTGGACGATCAGCGTGGTGTAGACCGTTTTCGATTATGGGATGTTTATCCTGATGAACCATTTCCAGCTTGTATAATAATATATACATCCAAATCATGTTGTTTATCGAGTTATTGGCAATGGATCGCTATATATTGTGCCGAGCCAGAGTGCCGGCAGCCAAACCGAGTGCCCGGAAGTAATATGGCCGACCAGCACAACCTCCACAGCACTTCCTGTTTGGCGATTGATGGCGCTCCTGAACCGCCAGAGAGCTCAGTGGGTCCTCCTGGTGGATCTCAGGCCAGCGGAGGGGAAATATGAATCCGATCACAGATTTTTGAAATATTGATATTAAAGACGCTGTAAAGCGTCCTTCGGCAACTTGAGCATGGCCGGGAATGACGCTGTAAAGCGTTTCCCGGCAGTTAAAGTGTTAATGTCGTCACCAAATGACCGAATCAAATTCCTTTGTATGTGTAAAACTTCCTTTGTATGTGTCAAATTGTTTCTGATTCTGACATTGTGTGCACATGTGTGTACTACTGTAAACACACAATAAACACACGTGTGTACTGTAAACACACAATACACACACGTGTGGACCACCCTGAATGCACAAAGTGTTGAGTCTAGCTCCTGCTCCCAGAACACACACACACAC
Organism: Notolepis coatsorum; assembly: GCF_963971535.1. Taxonomy (NCBI): domain Eukaryota; kingdom Metazoa; phylum Chordata; class Actinopteri; order Aulopiformes; family Paralepididae; genus Notolepis; species Notolepis coatsorum. Next base: position 11,259,936 of record NC_140182.1, read on the forward strand.
ACACACACACACACACACACACACACACACACACACACACACACACACACACACACGCACACACACGCACACGCACGCACACACACACACACACACACACACACACACACACACACACACACACACACACACACACACACAGTCAGTGAACAGGTGGAGCGCCTGGCTGGACCAGTTGGCCTCAGACAGATGGTGTGCAGTGGGGAGGAGGAAGCAGCCCCTCCCCCTCCCTGCTCCAGCCCACGCCACCGATGACATCACACCGCGTGGCTCGGGAAATGGAGGCCTAAGTATCCGTGAATGACGGACAGGCCCTCAAACACGTCCAGGCCCGGGGGGGGGGGGGTCTGGTGTGACACCGTGCTAGAAGGTGGTTTAGTCCGTTTCACTGCCACACGACCAAACGGTTAACCCCTTTCACTGCCACACTACCAAACGGTTAACCCCTTTCACGGCCACACTACCAAACGGTTAACCCCTTTCACTGCCACACTACCAAACGGTTAACCCCTTTCACGGCCACACTACCAAACGGTTAACCCCTTTCACTGACACACTACCAAACGGTTAACCCCTTTCACTGACACACTACCAAACGGTTAACCCCTTTCACTGCCAGACTACCAAACGGTTAACCCCTTTCACTGCCAGACTACCAAACGGTTAACCCCTTTCACTGACACACTACCAAACGGTTAACCCCTTTCACTGCCAGACTACCAAACGGTTAACCCCTTTCACGGCCACACTACCAAACGGTTAACCCCTTTCACTGACACACTACCAAACGGTTAACCCCTTTCACTGCCAGACTACCAAACGGTTAACCCCTTTCACTGCCACACTACCAAACGGTTAACCCCTTTCACTGCCAGACTACCAAACGGTTAACCCCTTTCACTGACACACTACCAAACGGTTAACCCCTTTCACTGCCACACTACCAAACGGTTAACCCTTTTCACTGCCACCCTACCAAGCGGTTAACCCCTTTCACTGCCACACTACCAAGCGGTTAACCCCTTTCACTGCCACACTACCAAACGGTTAACCCCTTTCACTGCGACAATACGGAAGGTTAACCCTTTCACTGCCACACGACAAAGGGTTAACCCCTTTCACTGCCACACTACCAAACGGGTAACCCCTTTCACTGCCACACTACCAAACGGTTAACCCCTTTCACTGCGACAATACGGAAGGTTAACCCTTTACTATCACACTACAAACCCGTCTGTAGTGTGATAGTAAAGGGTTAACCTTCTGTAGTGTGGTAGAGAAAGGGTTAAAGAGCACCAGAAAACCATAACGAGAGCATTTGGTACACAGGGGTGGACCCGCCTAACCAAGGAGCAGTGGGTGGGGTATAGTGGAGGAAATATATATATATATACGTCATGGAATGTTTTACACATTATATCGAGGGAACAAGAGGAGAAATCCGGGTCGAAATGGGAAAAATGTATTGAATATAAAAAAAAATAAAGATTAACGACACTACAAACGGGGAGGGATGGAATTCGAACATGATGTTGCTTTAAGACCACATGTCACACTGTTATGTTGTTTTTGAGGGAGGGAGGGGGGGCGTACATGTGCCCGTGTGCAGGGAGGGGGGGAGGGAGGGGGAGGGGGGCGTACCTGTGCCCGTGTGCAGCGAGGGGGGGAGGGAGGGGGGGCGTACCTGTGCCCGTGTGCAGCGAGGGGGAGGGAGGGGGGGCGTACCTGTGCCCGTGTGCAGCGAGGGGGGGAGGGAGGGGGGCGTACCTGTGCCCGTGTGCAGCGAGGGGGGGAGGGAGGGGGGGCGTACCTGTGCCCGTGTGCAGCGAGGGGGGGAGGGAGGGGGAGGGGGGCGTACATGTGCCCGTGTGCAGCAGCGAGGGGGAGGGAGGGGGAGCGTACCTGTGCCCGTGTGCAGCGGCGAGGGGGAGGGAGGGAGGGTGTACCTGTGCCCGTGTGAGGCGAGTGGGGGAGGGAGGGGGGGCGTACCTGTGCCCGTGTGCAGCAGCGAGGGGGGGAGGGAGGGGGGGCGTACCTGTGCCCGTGTGCAGCAGCGAGGGGGAGGGAGGGGGGGCGTACCTGTGCCCGTGCGCGGCGGCGTGGCTGAAGCAGTTCATGTCCTCGTAGAGGGAGGAGGTCAGGGCGTTGCCGTCGTGCGTCTTGGACAGCGGGTCGGCCCCGCGCGCCAGCAGCAGGCTCACCATCTCGTAGTTCCCTGAGGAGACAGACGGGCAGACGGCGGCTCTGAAGAAGCTTCTGGAAGCTGATGTCAAGTGGAACTCAGTGGCCAGAAGCAATGGGGTCGTATGTGTGACTCTATTGTATGTTACTCTATTGTATGTGACTCTACTGTATGTGACTCTATTGTATGTTACTCTATTGTATGTGACTCTATTGTATGTGACTCTATTGTATGTGACTCTATTGTATGTGACTCTATTGTATGTGACTCTATTGTATGTGACTCTATTATTGTATGTGACTATTGTATGTGACTCTATTATTGTATGTGACTCTATTATTGTATATGACTCTATTGTATGTGACTCTATTATTGTATGTGACTCTATTATTGTATGTGACTCTATTGTATGTGACTCTATTATTGTATGTGACTCTATTATTGTATGTGACTCTATTGTTGTATGTGACTCTATTGTTGTATGTGACTCTATTATTGTATGTGACTCTATTGTATGTGACTCTATTATTGTATGTGACTCTATTATTGTATGTGACTCTATTGTTGTATGTGACTCTACTGTATGTGACTCTATTGTATGTGACTCTATTGTATGTGACTCTATTATTGTATGTGACTCTATTGTATGTGACTCTATTATTGTATGTGACTCTATTATTGTATGTGACTCTATTGTTGTATGTGACTCTATTGTTGTATGTGACTCTATTATTGTATGTGACTCTATTGTATGTGACTCTATTATTGTATGTGACTCTATTATTGTATGTGACTCTATTGTTGTATGTGACTCTACTGTATGTGACTCTATTGTATGTGACTCTATTGTATGTGACTCTATTGTATGTGACTCTATTGTATGTGACTCTATTATTGTATGTGACTATTGTATGTGACTCTATTATTGTATGTGACTCTATTATTGTATGTGACTCTATTGTATGTGACTCTATTATTGTATGTGACTCTATTATTGTATGTGACTCTATTGTATGTGACTCTATTATTGTATGTGACTCTATTATTGTATGTGACTCTATTGTTGTATGTGACTCTACTGTATGTGACTCTATTGTATGTGACTCTATTGTATGTGACTCTACTGTATGTGACTCTACTGTATGTGACTCTATTGTATGTGACTCTATTATTGGATGTGACTCTATTGTATGTGACTCTATTATTGTATGTGACTCTATTATTGTATGTGACTCTATTGTTGTATGTGACTCTATTGTATGTAACTATCATATGTAACTCTATGGTATGTAACTGTATGGTATGTAACTATCATATGTAACTATGGTATGTAACTCTATGGTATGTAACTATGTAACTCTATGGTATGTAACTCTATGGTATGTAACTATGTAACTCTATGGTATGTAACTCTATGGTATGTAACTCCTAAACAACCATAGAGGCAGCTCTCTCTCTCTCCCTCTCTCTCTCTCTCTCTCTCTCTCTATATCTCTCTCTCTCCCTCTCCCTCTCCCTCTCCCTCTCTCTCTCTCCCTCTCTCTCAGTCTCTTCATCCGCTAGCTTCTGCCAATTTGAAATCAATGCTTCAGGAATCTGAGGCGTTTGCCCGTATTGTCTGATGCATTCAACCGACAGCAGGCTGTGTCAACGACATACCGTGTGCTGGTGTGTGTGTGAGTGCGCGGGCGCGCGCGTGTGTGTGTGTGCTGGTGTGTGTGTGTGTGTGTGTGTGTGTGTACCTGCTGCTGAGGCCAGCTGTAGAGGAGTATCAGCTGTGCTCTCCTGCCCGTTGCGGACGGCTGCCCCCTCGACGTTGGCCCCCGCGTCTAACAGGAGCTGGAGAGGAGAACACACTGCTGGGTTACACTGTGTTACACTATGTTACACTACATCCACTATGTTACACTACATCCACTATGTTACACTACATCCACTATGTTACACTACATCCACTATGTTACACTACACTACATCCACTATGTTACACTACATCCACTGTGTTACACTACATCCTCTGGAGGTCAGAGGTCAGGGACTCACCTGCACCACAGAGATGTGCCCGTGCAGAACGGCGAAGGTCAGGGCGGCCCAGTGCCGGCTGTCCGGGTGGACGGAGGGGTGCTTGGTGGAGCAGGCCGGGACCTGAGGGAGGGGGCATGGAGGGGTTCAGTCACCATCACCATCACTATCCCAATGGTCTTTATTGCCAAGTAAATATACAAGGAACTTGATTTGGTCGTTTGGTGCGACATTAACGGACATACAATTACGGTAGAATAAAATAAAAAGGTAGAATAAAATAAAATGGAATATAAACTAGGCCAGGGCTGTACAGTTGTGCACAATGTGGTCAGTATATACACTAATTAGAATAAAAATAACAATACAGTGGGATGGAATATCTAACGGGGCTGTGCAACTGAGCAGCACAAAATTACCCAAAAGACGTTCCACTTAACACAATGGGGACGAACAACGTATATATCCGTGTTTGGATTCCACCCGTTGTGGACAGAAGCATGGATAAATCCGTGGCAAGTTGTTATTGCTTTTATTCCATTTTAATAACCTATTCAAGGTCGCCGAGCGGCACTGCAGATATACCCTACTCTTTGAATTCGAGAAGGTGCAATACCGGCCAGATCCTCTTAGGGGCGCTATCGCGATAATGGAGTGTTCCCTGTGGTGGACTATTTTTTTTTTTTACTTTCAATGGAGTTTTCAGTTAGCTCGATTCTGGATCTGCAGCCTGTAGCTTGGATTACGTTTTGCATCGCAGATTTCACCATGCAATAAGGGGATTTTTCATCAGCCAATGGACATATCGATCTACCAGATGGCGATCGATAACGGGGAAATGCTCGGGGGGATCCCACCGGACCACGGTAAGATCTTTTTCACGTAAAGTACATCCCGATCGGGCCTTGTTTTGATAGCCATCCAGGCGTTCGGCCTATGAGGCTAATGAGGCTAACGCGGTTATTGGTAATCAATCATCAGAAACGACGTCCCCCGCCCCCCCCCCCCCCCCCCTTCCATGCATACATGCGTGAGGATCGTGCCGATCATATGCAGTTTGAGTTTTAACTGGAGCGTATCTATAACCGAAATGCCATTGGATTTAACGTTAGTAGCTATTATTAGCCCATTATCTCGGCTTCCAGGAAATATACTAGACCAAATCCGGTATAATGCTTATATTCACGGCGCTATAAAATGAGAACGTATTGATGAAAATATTTTTTCTTTAAGCCATTTTGAAGGGACGGTTTATGGTCTCAATTCACAATGAGAATGGACAGATAGCAATAATATAAAGTATAGATTTAGCTCTACCAACAGCCCCACGTCTGTTTACATATCCCGGTCCTCTTGAGATTAATTAGACTCATCCCAGTGGCCACGAAAGTGTTAACGGTCAACTCTGTGAGATACATGCAACCGTCCGGAAGGAGAACCATGCTCCGTTACACGGAATAAACGCGTAATTGTAGCGGTGAAATTTAAGCGGCCGTCATTATCGTGTGATGTGACGACGACGGCAAGACCGCGGGGTGATGATGTGTTTATTATTCCACATGATTGAATGTGGTTTGAGTCCACATGGTTCTCATTCCAAACCATCCGATTCCGAGCCGACCTTTAAAACAGCACAGTCTGACTGCGGTATGTAGCGCCCCCTGTAGGTCCAGAGACACTGCCGCACTGCTTGCGTCATATACACAGCAGTTCATTGGATTGTTGTTGTTGTTGTTTTTTTCAGTTGAATGTTTCACCTTTTACTGATAGTATGTGACAAATTAACACCAGTTTCATGCCACATTTGAGGCTGTAAAAGGTTTGTTTTTACGTTGTGTTTGGAGTAAAGCTGATACGAATATGAAAATTATAAGAAAGCTTATTTTTTCGACAGACGTATTCAAGTACACGTAGGCCTGCCGCGATAAGCAATAAATCGATTAATTGCCGCGATAATTAAAATGAATGCAATGATTTTGACGGGCGCGATTAATTGCTATTTGCGCGTTTGTTTTAATGAGGCGGACCCAGTGCCCCTTGTCAGTCACTGTCCGTGTTGGGAGGCGGGCCGCTGGCTTTACTACAGAGCACAGCACAGGAGCTCCGTGGGGCTAACGTTACCCCTCATTGTGTCTATTCTACTAGCATTAACGTTACTCATACAAACAGAGTAAACACAGTTTTCAATCAATCAATCAATAACAACATTAACGAGACCCTCGTTGTGTCTATTCTGCTAACGCTAACGTTACCTCTCATTGTGTCTATTCTACAAGCGTTAACGTTAGCTAGGCTGTCTATGCTAACGTTAACGTTAGCATTAGGCTAACAAGCTGTAACGTTACCAGTCGCGTCTATTTGCTAACGTTAGCATTAGGTAATAACCGGTTTAAAATGGATGGTGATTACCTCACGTTGTGTCTATTCTACTAGCATTAACGTTACTCATACAAACAATCAATAGCGAGTTATATTGATCACGCTATGTACGATAGCCATGCTAAAACGCTAGCACAACATTAGCACCTAACAACAAGCCGTAACAAGTCAGCGATCTTTTTGCGAGACTAAACTCTCCGCTCGGTGGCAAATTGTGTTGATGTCGGTTTTGTTTAATCAATAAATGAGGCAGAATACACAGTGACTGTATCCTTTGTTTATTGCACTTGTGCCTGTTGCAAACATAATGATTATGAAATCCTAGAGACGCGTCTCTATTCTGACCAATCAGTGGTCTGCAGTGTTTCACGTGACTTTTCTGGTACCCAAAGTACCTGATAATAACAACAATACTTCCGGTCCGGTCGGTGGGCTTCAAAATAAAAGTCTAAAACACAGGAAAAGACGGAGCGGTGGGCTTCAAAATAAAAGTTTTGGGAAATAAATTTCTAAAAAAAAAATTCTCTAACCGGTCGCAATAATATCGCTTATCGCGATATTTTCGGGGGCAATTAATCGCCCAGCAAAATGTGTTATCGTGGCAGGCCTAAGTACACGTGTATAAGATAAGGTAAAGGTGCGCAGTGCATGTAGCAGTAGTGTTCTGGAAGCATCTGTGGGCTCCGAGTGTCAGGACTCACCGCTATGTCCAGGTTGGCTCCGGCGTCTATCAACATCTGCACCAGGGCCTCGTCCCCAGATGAGCAGGCGTACATCAGAGGGGTCATACCCTGACGGAGGGAGGGAGAGAGAGGGAGGGGGAGAGAGGGGGGAGGGAGGGAGATACACATGTTAACCCTTGTGTGGTGTTCGCCTAAGCCCATGTTCGTCGTGGGTCTGGTGGACCCCCATTATTGGGATTTCAAAACAATAAAAACCATAACAATGTATGTACAAAATACACAACATGTGTCAAATTAAAAAAGAATCCATTATAATCTAAATCTATAATAATCTATAATCTAGACATGAATGGAACGAATTGTGTGTTTATCTTGGAAAGATATAAGTGAAACCAGGTGGAGGCAGACAGTGAAGGAACACCACGTCTTTAATATAAACGTGTGTGTGTTCTTTGACATGTTCTTCATGGAAAATTTGCTTAGGCCAACAAGTCACAGGTTAAAAAGAAAAACAATTCATTACCATTTCTCTTTTAGTAAACATTGAAATGACCCCCAACACCAGTAAAGAGGAGAGGGAACATTATTGCTTTGGGAGAATTATCTATGAATGGTATTTCCAATGCATATGGCTACAGTATGCAGTATTGCTACAGTATCCAGTATTGCTACAGTATACAGTATGCAGTATTGCTACAGTATGCAGTATTGCTACAGTATACAGTATGCAGTATTGCTACAGTATGCAGTATTGCTACAGTATACAGTATGCATTATTGCTACAGTATACAGTATGCAGTATTGCTACAGTATGCATGAGGTGTATTGCTACCTGGTCATCCATACTGTTGACCCCGTCAGGCCCCAGCAGGTCGATGGCTTGACCAATCAGGTCGGTGCGTCCACAGTTCAGCATGCGGAAGCCCAGGTCCAGCTGGAACTTATCTGTGGCGGCTCTGGAGTCCAGACGCTTGAAGGAGCTGAAGCAACACTCAGGCCTGATGGAGGGAGAGAGGAGAGGGGGAGAGGGGGGGAGAGAACGAGAGAGGAGAGGGGGAGAGAGGAGAGATAGGAGAGGGAGAGAGAGAGATAATAGAGAGGAGAGGGGGAGAGAACGAGAGGAGAGGGGGAGAGAGGAGAGGGGGAGAGAGGAGAGAGGGGGAGAGGGGGAGAGAGGGAACGAGAGAGGAGAGAACGAGAGAGGGGAGGGGGAGAGAGGGGAGATAGGGAGAGAACGAGAGAGGAGAGAGGAGGGGGGAGAGAGAACGAGAGAGGGAGAGAATGAGAGAGAGAGGAGAGGGGGAGAGAACGAGAGAGGGGGAGTGAGGAGAGGAGGAGAGAGGAGAGAACGAGAGAGGGGGAGATTAGAGAGAAAGAGATGAGAGATAACGAGAGGGAGATGAGAGAGAGAAAGAAAGAGGGGGTGAGGAGAGAGGGAAAGAGAGGAGAGGGGGGAATGAAAGAGGAGAAGGAGAGAAAGAAGGAGAGAAGGATTTACAGTATATCAAATTCACTTACGCGTAAAAAAAACCATCCCATCACATAAGTGATAAATCGCCCCCTCGTCCGCGGGGAGAACTAACTGTTGTATCTCTTCCTGTTGGCGGTCTGACGTACTGGAAGCCCTGTGGCGCTCAGCCATACGCTATAATATATGCCGTGACTTACTCTGTAAACGACTGTGCACTTCACGAAGGAAGGTTAATGAGTTGGCTCACAGCCAGTGAACGTTCATTAACATATAGCTGCAATAATAATTATTTTATTGTTTATTTTCACCAGCGTGCGCAATTCAATTAAAGAGGTCATATGTTGTTATGGTTACCATAAGGGTTCTAAAGAGTCTCAATAAAACACATAAGTTTATGCTTTAAACACATAGTGAAATAATAGATACGTGTGCGTAGGGCTGGGCGATATGGTCTAAAAATAAAATCAAATAAGGAATCATTCAAATAAGCTTTGTTTTTATTTGACACAAAAGAATGATCAAACCAAGATGAATTTCCTATTGGGATTGAAGTGCAAACCTAACTTTCACCAATCTTCACTTAAATAAAAATATATATATATAAAAGGTTACTCTTGATCAAACAAAGATGAATGTCCCTATTGGGATTATTAATAGTGCAATAACTTGCTTTTTCACCAAACTTCACTTAAAACAAATAAAAGGTGCCTCTTGATCATCAAACAAGAATGAATTCAATAAAGTTCAAATCTAACTTTCACCAAACATCACTTTTTGTAAAATAAAAGGTAATTTTTTTTTAAATAGTCCTAAATCACTAATTCGAATTAATCAATTAAATCAATTAATCGCCCCGGCCCTATACGTGTGCGTGTTTGTCTCTCTCTCTCTTACTTGAGCTGTCTCGGCTCACAGTCCAGCCCCGGGAGGAGTTGCCGGGCGGTCTGTCTGACATCATCGCTGTCGACCAATAGGCTCCGGCGATGCTCCGCGTGAACAATGGCCACCCTCATCCACTCCATCAGGGGCGGGAGCAGCAGGAACGGCCTATCGGGACACAGAAAAAACATCTTCAACATACCGTATATACATTCTATAGGGCACGGCAACATCTGTATCGTCGTAATGCATCCCAACTAACTTAATTAGAGGTAATTGACTTATCTCAAACCCAATAGGTCAAATTATTTAACCAACTGAGACGACCAACGACCCGAAGCGGCTTTATGGACCTCTCCAGCTTTATACACGGCACTTACTGAACAAATATTATAGTCTGTTTAGAGCTACATGATTGACAGCTGGATGTCTACTGGATGAGACACGACGCAGCTGTTCAATGTGAGAGCGCTGACTCAGGCCGCTTACAGGGAAGGTTACGGGTTCTGTGGTCAGTAGGATGACGTACGTCTAGCTGTACTTCCCCCAACGTTCACCCCTGAGCGCTGACTCACACGCTTACACACACCACACACACACACACACACACACACACACACACACACGCTTAAACACACACACACCTCCCACTCGCACTCTTACTGTAAGTTTTCTCACATAGCACATTGCCAGTAACGCCCTCTGATAAACACACACACACGCACACACACAAATTCTTTACGTGTGTGTGAGATTGTTCCGTATTTGTATGTACGTTTGTCAGGTTGTGAAGGTAAACATTAGCTTTCTTTTACGGTAAAAGGATGAGTTTAGATCTGAAGGGAGCCAACAACTCCTTTTCACAGTTTCACTGTTGCTGGCTGGCTGGCTGGCTGGGTGGGGACATTTTCACAGCAATGGCTGCCTAATAATTAGCCTATTTTCTACACTAGAAAAAGCAAAGTAAAAACACAACCTGGCTGCTCACACCCAGAACACCATTACACGTTCCCGCGAGGCGTGAAGCATTTTGCAACCCCCTGACCGAGAGATCAGCCTCCCAGACACCATATGGTTGAAGAAGCACAACATATTGTAGAGATATGAGGGAGATGAGTGGAAGGAGGAAATGAAAGCCTGGTTATTCAGAAATAGACCACTAGAGGGAGCGTGTTCTACTAAATAACATCAGGGCTGCGGTCGAGTAGATCAACATTGATGTTGTACTGTAACCTTCAGTGTTCTAACACTTTTAGGGATGAGCAAAACTACCGGGGAACGATTCAAGTACGTTTCTCGAACGTGAAACGATCCGACCAGCGAGCTAGCTGGCTGCTGTCATCGCCAACGGCTGGCGCTAGCGGAGCGGGCGAACGTAAAGCGTTAATTCTGAACGCTTACGTCACTGACGCTTGAAATGTGTGAACTTAAGTGAAACAACATGGCAAACGTACGAGACGTTGCTAACGTGTAACGTCTCCGGTCTCTCTCTCTCTCTCTCTCTCTCTCTCTTCATCTTTCTGTTCTCCCAGCTGTTTGCAGACTGTTATGCTACCTGGCTGGCTGGAGGAGCAGGAGGGGAGGAAGGGGGAGGAGGAGGGGGGACATGACGGAGGAGGAACAGGAGGAGGGAGGGTCAGTGGGGGGGAGAGGGGAGACATGACAGAGGAGGAGCAGGAGGGGAGGAGAGGGGAGACATGACAGAGGAGGAGCAGGAGGGGAGGAGAGGGGAGACATGACAGAGGAGGAGCAGGAGGGGAGGAGAGGGGAGACATGACAGAGGAGGAGCAGGAGGGGAGGAGAGGGGAGACATGACGGAGGAGGAGCAGGAGGGGAGGAGAGGGGAGACATGACGGAGGAGGAGCAGGAGGGGAGGAGAGGGGAGACATGACGGAGGAAGAAGGATGGAGGGTCAGTGGGGGGAGGAGAGGGGAGACATGATGGAGGAGGAACAGGAGGAGGGAGGGTTTGTGGGTAAGGTTGTGGTATTTGTGAACGTGGACTGTTGAATGTCACTGGGATTAGAGAACTGCCTCTCTGCCGTTGCCTTACACACACACACACACACACACACACACACACACACACACACACACACACACACACACACACACACACACACACACACACACACACACACACACACACACACACACATAAAATACACACATATACATACAAACACAAATACACACACACACACACACACACACACATAAAATACACACATATACATACAAACACAAATACACACACACATATACATACAAACACAAATACACACACACACACACACACACACACACACACACACACACACACATAAAATACACACATATACATACAAACACAAATACACACACACATACATACAAACACAAATACACACACAAGTACATACAAACACAAATACACACACAAGTACATACAAACACAAATACACAGACACATATACATACAAACACAAATACACACACACATACATACAAACACAAATACACACACATATACATACAAACACAAATACACACACACAAATACACACACATATCCATACAAACACAAATACACAGACACATACATACAAACACAAATACACACACACAAATACATACAAACACAAATATACACACACATATACATACAAACACAAATACACACACAAGTACATACAAACACAAATACACACACTCACAAATACACACACATATACATACAAACACAAATACACACACAAATAGATACAAACACAAATACTCACACTCACAAATACACACACATATACATACAAACACAAATACACACACAAATAGATACAAACACAAATACACACACTCACAAATACACACACATACACATACAAACACAAATACACACACATATATACATACAAATACACACACACATATACATACAAAAACAAATACACACACAAATACACACACATATACATACAAAAACAAATACACACACAAATACACACACATATACATACAAACACAAATACACACACATAATATATACATACAAACACAAACACACACACACAAATACACACACACACACATGCTTCCTCTGGTTCACATTCTAATACACGTTACAAACACTCGACTGATACACTATCACCACCATCACTGCCACCCGTTAGCAGCAGCTCTCTAGTGTAACGTGCTCGTCTCAGCGTGACAACGTGGTTGGGAGTGGGATCATGATGGAGCTGGCGAAACAATGGCTCATTATTATTGTGGATTCTATTGTGGTCTCGTTCTTTGATCCTGCCAGGCAGCAGCCAGAGTGTGTTAATGAGTGTTTGAATGCAGGCTCCTCATTATCTCTCTCTCCTCTACTGTTCTCTGCTGCTGTCTGACTGCTGCTGGGGGGGAGGGGGGGGGAGTCGTCAGATGCTGGGTAAGCTTGTTCCCAGTTGTATCTCCTCCGTGAGATAAAGCCTGGTAAAGAACTACGGCCGAAAGTGTCTATGGGGTCGAATTTCCGGTGTATGTACTTCCCCTGGAAGCTGCCTCCGAACGGACCAAACTTTTCCCGAATCCTGTCGGCAAACAAGCTAGAACGTCCCGGTCATGTGGCAAATTCTTCAGGCAAAGCCGTTGCAGTGGCTTAATAAACGAGGAAATATTGTGCACTTCACACGTTTCTATAATTGTTGTGTCGAAACCGGAAAGCATGTACTTCCCGTACTTCCGTTTAGACATTTTAGGAGGCATATCTTTTACCAGAAGTGGAACGTAATCCTGGTCTGACTACAACGGGGCAGACTACACTATATTTGCATTTGTTAGCCATGCTTTGATTGATTGATTGATTGATTGAAAACTTTATTAACAGATTGCCGAATGGGTACAATACAGTACGGCTCAATACACACAACTGCTAAGAGAGGATGCAGACCAGAAAAAGACTTTCGTCTTGTTTACATAAGAGTCCTCCATTTTCAATTCATCAAGACATTTATGACATACAAGACATACAAATATACGGTACTGTGTAAGAAAGAGAGAACATCATAAAACAAAATGTATCGAAGGGAAATAAACTGTACATTATGTAAGGGATAATGTATAGCTACGAGGTCATTGTCGCAAAATAATTGACCGACACAGAGTTTAAAATACCGAGGCGCCTCGCCGAGGTGTTTTAAACGTCAGTGAAGGTCAATTATTTTGCGACAATGACCGAGTATAGGCTATACATTATCCCGCTTATTACATGGCTAACTTACTAACAATATACCTAATTCATTTTACATCGACTCGCAACACTGGTTCTGGGCTTCTGGCTCCGCTCGTCGCTCCGCCCCCTGTCATCGCCGGCAGCTTCGCCGGCGGCAGCACTGATGTCAGTGGGCTTGATTGCGAACAGCTGCGCACAGCGGCCATTATTGTGGGCTTGATTGCGAACAGCTGCGCACAGCGGTCATTATTGTGTGATAATTGACCGCTGCTAGGGGTAACGGAGCGCTATTGACCAATCACAAGCAAGCATTTCGGCGAATGTGAAAACGCCATGTAATAAAATAATAATAACTTTATGTGTGTGTGTCTCTCTAGTTGGCTGTTGTATAATCGCGTACCGGCCGGGGATTTAAAAATAGTTTCTTCCAAGTCAAAAGGATATTTTATATCCACGGCGTGACAGATTATATTTATAGTATTTGTAACGTGTGTCACAAGGCTTTTTATGTCTCAGGGAGGAGAGAGTGTGACATGAAAAGATGTGTGTGCCATAATAAAACACTCTTCTGGAGAACGTTATTCTAGCACATGTCCTCCTGTCAGACGCCACCTGGATCTGACACATCATGGTCCCTCGCCGACGGCCCTATCGGCTCCCCGCTGCCCTTGGGGGGGGAAGGACGACGGGATGGGTCAGGCGCAGAGACTCAATCGCATCGGCGACCCAACTAACTGCATGTGTGTGTGTTCCTGTGTGTGTGCCGCCCATCGCATGTGTGTGTGTCTGCCTGCATGCCGAATAAAGACTTCTCCAAAGTCCAGTTATTATTATTATTGTTATACTTGGAAGGTGTGTGTGTGTACGTCAGGCGTTCAAATGCTTGGACTCATTTTTGCTTGTGAAATAAGAGAGAATATAATACACAATGTTTTGCGTTGTACAATGCATGACTTCTTACATGTCAAATGAACATCACTGAGAATTTGTCTTATTTCCTTCATCTTGAATTTTAGAAAGTAGCCACATTTTAGATTTGTAGAATGTGTGTGTGCTAAATGCACTGTGGTCTAATGAGTAGGTGAAGTAAGAACTGCCGTTGTGATTGGAGGATCAGGAAAAGAGGGTGGGGCTTGAGGTAGGTCAACTGGACCATTACTGGACAATCACCCAGGACATTGTATATTACTGTTGCACTTTACTGTTACATCTGCTCTCTGGTTGGAGGCCAAACTTCTTTTGGTTGTACTGTACTTGTGCTGCATGATGACAATACATTTAAATCTAATCTAATCTAAAAGGTGTGGTGGTGGGCCTTCACTCTGCTTGGCGGGCGATGGTAGATCGCTCCAGCCCTGGAAGAGGG
>NC_140182.1:11280308-11300308 GCF_963971535.1 Notolepis coatsorum
TGATGAACAATCTTACTGACCCTTAATTTAGGGTTAGAGTTTACAGTCTCTGTTTGATGAACATTGTTAACTGAAAGAGTTAATAATAATAATAATAATAATAATAATAATAATAATAATATAATAATAATAATAATAATAATAATAATAATAATAATAATAATAATAATAATAATAATAATAATAATAATAATAATAATAATAATAATATAATAATAATAATATAATAATAATAATAATAAATCAAATTCAATAGCGCCTTTCAGGAAACCCAAGGTCGCTTCACAATTAAGAGGGCTAGGGAAAGGGGGCAATATGAAACCTAATCTAATCTAAACTAACTAATGGGGGAAAGCCTTGGTGAAAAGGTTGGTTTTGAGAGTTTTGAAGGTGTCCAGGGTTGGGGGCGTTGCGGATTTCAGTTAACACAACGTGAGGCTCTGCGTCTCTCCGCCTAATATACCTACTCGTTGCTGTTGCACTTTACTGTTGTTACATTTGCACTCTGGTTGGATGTCAAACTTATTTTCGTTGTACTGTACTTGTGCTGTATGATGGCATGTATGATCTAAGCCAGGGGTGCCAACCTTTTTTGAACCAAGATCAACTTTTTTATTTACCACCTAGCCCGAGAGCTACCAGCCAAAATTGTATATTGTAAGCCGTCATTTGAGGCTTTATAAAAGCAGCATAATGACACAAATCTGTCAGTGCAGAGTCCGACCTCATCTTAAATAACAAACAGCATTGCTTGTTGTAGTTAAAAAGGAGAGGAAGAGTTGATTTAGCAAATTTTTTTTAATTTTTTTTTTTATCGAATTTTATTAATCAAGATCTACTTGAAATCAGCCCGTGATCTACCTGTCGATCGCGATCGACTGGTTGGGCACCACTGATCTAAGCTATTCTAACTTTGACATTGTGAAAATGTATTTGTAAAAAAAATTATTAAAAAAAAAGTAGTAGGAATTGCCATTAATAAACAGTATAATGTATACCCAATACTTGTCTTTTAGTTTTTGTAAACTGTAAATGAACATGGCGTTACGTAATATAATAAAAAAAAACATCCATTCTCTCACTTGAGTCATTTGAATACAGAGACTATGAGGTCAGGCATGGCAGTGATCTAGGAAGCTGAGCTCATCGCTGACCGGACGCACTCTCTGCTCTTTGACCCCCGGGGTGGCTGGAGACGAGACCACGGCGGACGTTCCTCGTGAAAATGACTGGCCGGGACCCCGCTGCCTTCCTCTGTGATAAGACGTGGATAAGACATGTGTGCATGATGACGAGGCTGGGAAAGAAGACGGACGACGGGAGTGGAATGAATAAAGGCCCGGCTGCTGCAGCCTGACAATAGACAGAACCGCGGCTGAGCGAGAGAGAGAGAGAGGCTGACAAGAGGCCAAGTCTCCTCTCGACCCTGGCTGGCTGAGCGACTGGGGAGAACAATACAAGGCCTCCATGTGGTTCATGTCGACTGATACAGCTACAGGACAAGATGCAGACGGATGATGAATGCAGGGAGACGATTGAAAACGACAGACGACTAGAGTAGGATGTAAATATAGTTGTAAGAAGACGTTTGAAAACAGCAGCAGTTAAGGCATTCTGGAAAGATGTGACCCAACAAATATCAAAACTCGTATCTTGGAATATACCTGTACACCCCTCGGTATTGCTGTTGAATGATGTTTTTGAGTTTGCAGTGAATCCACAGCTAATGAGATTGGTTTTATCGGGTATCACAGTAGCCAAAAAGCTGATCGCATCACGCTGGTTTCAACCGGAAAAAATTTGCCGTAAAGTTTGGTTTCTTACATATCTCGATGTAATTTACCATGAAATATCTACAGCAAGAATTCTGGGTCTCAATGAATCCAAAATGTGAATGTGGTTAGAAGTGGTGGAGAGAATAAAAGCTAGCTTATAATGGTAGTGTCCTGGTTAGGTGCGAGGGATAGTGGAGGTATTCTCAAGGTGGGGTCCGGGAGGGGGGGGTTCGAGCTGAGCATATGTGTGTAGTTTTTTTTTTTAGATAACAGGTATTATGGGTATATCTTATATAGACAACTAACTAAAAGGTGATCTCATTGGATGTGCCCTGACAATTAATGCTTGTATATCTTATCGTGTGTTGTCATGTTTGTTTATATGTTTGTTTAAAAAATAATAAAAAAATAAAATACAAAAAAAGAAAACAGCAGTAATTAGGGAGTAATGGATTACTCGCCGTTTCAACTGAACTTGAGTGTTTTTTATATTTTTCTTTCTTTCTTTTCTTTTAATTATGTTTTGGTAGATTTTCATTGTTACTACCGGACAGTCCGGTAGAGAGAGAGAGAGGAAGAACGTGAGATAGACGGGGGGAAGACATTCGCAAAGGTCGCCGGGTCCGGGAGTCGAACCCGGGACGGCCGTGTTGTGACGCAGCGCAGTACGTGGTGTGCTACTTGAGCGCCCCTATATTTTTATTTCTACCAAAATGCTTGTTTGTGTCATTGAAACTGAAATTTGCTCTGAAATCCCGCAAGGCGTGAGTTGTTGCAGAAGCTGGTATCAGTATTCTATGATAATCCACAGTCAAACTAGCGTTAGCTAACTAGCCGCAGCCTGACCAGCTGTAACGTTAACGTGTTAAACTAGCGTTAGCTAACTAGTGCCGCCTGCCCAGCTGTAACGTAAAGTTTAAACTAGCGTTAGCTAACTAGTGCCGCCTGCCCAGCTGTAACGTTAAGTTTAAACTAGCGTTAGCTAACTAGTGCCGCCTGCCCAGCTGTAAAGTTAAAGTTTAAACTAGCGTTAGCTAACTAGTGCCGCCTGCGCAGCTGTAACGTTAAAGTTTAAACTAGCGTTAGCTAACTAGTGCCGCCTGCCCAGCTGCAACGTTAAAGTTTAAACTAGCGTTAGCTAACTTAGTGCCGCCTGCCCAGCTGTAAAGTTAAAGTTTAAACTGGCGTTAGCTAACTAGTGCCGCCTGCACAGCTGTAACGTTAAAGTTTAAACTAGCGTTAGCTAACTAGTGCCGCCTGCGCAGCTGTAACGTTAGAGTTTAACGAGTTGGGATGATCTGCAGCTGAGAGCTACGCATGTTGGAATGAAGATACTACTGAAGGGAAGCCAAGTATCTTCGATGATACGTCTGTGTACTGTGAGTTTGTTGAATTGGTTCGGTGGCAGCAGCTCTGTTGTACCTCTGCCATTTAGCATAATGTAAAATGTCCCTCATGGTCATTAGGTATAATGTTACTAATGTCACTGGTTCTCACTGCAAAAGATTACTTTCGCTAAGCATGTTAAGCCCGACATCTTTTTTTAACACTTAAACGGTTATTTTTTTCATCTCTTCATGAGTTTATTACTGGTGGGAATGTTTCCTCGCCATGACATCTCAAGTAATACCTTGGCTGGGGAAGAGTTATACAAGATCCCTGAAAGCTGTGTTATTGCGTTCTTCCTCCTCCGAGGACCACAGCAGAGTGTTTACATAAGCTATTCTACAGAGAGAGAGAGAGAGAGAGAGAGAGAGAGAGAGAGAAGAAAAACCTCCAGCACACATATGACTTCTTTCACAACGGGAGACGAGACAGGGTTCCTCATCGCGAAACAGAAAGTCGTATAACGTCAGTCTAGTATCCCTGTTTACCGCTTCCCACACACTGGCTGTCTGCAGTAACAGTCCTTTTGGCAGAAGACCGATCGAATCCGCTCGTCTCTCTCTCCACGTCAGCGAACAGGGCGGGAAAAGACGAGGGTTCCGCAAAATGTGAGGAATGTACACACGGGGCGCCAAGGTGAACACAGGGCCGTCTGTCTGTTTACGTCAAGCTCCTTCACCTTCAGCGGGAGTCGGATGGAGAAAGTGTGAAGGGCTTCGTTCAAAAATGATGTGTTAAGAGACGCTAGCCCACACAGGTAGCCAGTAGGGATGCACCCAGACCGATACTGGTATCAGATATTTTAGGTCCCATACCAGGCTAAATTAAAATAGATCGAGAATCTCTGCGATACTAAATCCGATACCGGGAAACACATCTAACATGTCGGAAATCAAAGCAAAGTGACTTCATCTGCTGCATTTCTGACACGTTAACTCTCTCTAATGGAGAACAAGTATTATCTCAATCGTGGGGGGGGGGGGGGGGGGGGGGGGTTGGTGAGGGTAGACAGAACTTGAGTGTTGGAGGACAATAGGCTATATGAATTGAAAATGGGGGACCCTGATGGAAACAAGACAAACGTCTTTCTCTGGTCTGCATCCCCTTAACAATTGTATGTATTGAGCCGTACTGTATTGTACCCATTCTGCAATCTGTTAAATAAAGTTTTCATTCATTCATTCATTCTGTCTACAGAAGTCTAACTGGGCCTTTTGACAAGTAGGGTATATCTGCAGTGCCGCAACCCCCGGCTTGTACTGTGTGTGACTGTGCGTCGGGGCTTGTACTGTGTGTTGTTGGGCGGGCTTCCCGTAAAACCCGGAAAGTAGTCCGTTTGTGCTGTTTATTTTTAACCCTAACCCGCAACACGGAACACAGAAATGCAAATGCTGTCGAGTCCTCACTGCTTGTAAAAAATAAACAGCACAAATGGACTACTTCCGGGTTTTATGGGACGCACAGGTCACACACAGTACAAGCCCTCACGCACAGTACAAGCCGGGGTTGCGGCACTGCAGATATATGCTATTGCTCTTGCCACTCACTGAGTTCCGAGATGCTGCCCACACAGGTGCCAGCAGGGACTGTTCCAGGGTCCGCAGCTCCAGCTGAGCGTAGGCGTCCTCCCTGCTCTCCACACCCGTCTGCTGGCCCTCCGTGTAGGGACTGAATGGGCTGGGAGAGACAGAACACCTGGAGGGGGAGGGGGAGAGAGAGAGAGAGAGAGGGGGAGAGAGAGAGAGAGAGAGAGAGAGAGAGAGAGAGAGAGAGAGAGAGAGAAGAGAGGGGAGAGAGAGAGAGAGAGAGAGAGAGAGAGAGAGAGAGGGGGAGAGAGAGAGAGAGAGAGAGAGAGAGAGAGAGAGAGAGAGAGAGAGAGAGAAGATATGATTAATATCAATTCACAAGTTAAAAAGGAAAACCTATAGAAGGGAGAACCCCCCTTGAACGGCCCTTCTAAGGTTTCTCTCCTCCACATTGCCTGTGGTGCATTTTCTTTCCTATTGCTAGGTTTGTCTGGGAGTTTTGCATTTATTTAAAAAAAATTTGACTTTATGGTGTTTTTGTTTTGTTCTTGATTTATTGTGATGTTTCTTCTTGACTTGTTTAAAGAAGACATGTCCGGCCCATGGGGACATTAACGTGTGTTGTCGGGCCTTACAAATTATATTTGATTTGATTTGTTTGGTTTATAAGCAGTCATTTAGCCAAATCAGCATGGCTGTGAGTGTGAGTCTTTCACCGTTTACATAGCTATAGCTTTGGCATGGATTGATTGTTTAGGTAGCTAGCATGGCTAACAAATGCTAATATATTGTAGTCGGCCCCGCTGTTCTGACCAGGATTACGTTCCTTTATATGCCTTCTTGAAGCACGTCGTGCACACAGAGTCTGACACGGATGACGAGATACCCGTCTATATTGGGGCAGAAAGCTGTCAGAGTAACAGCTGTTCTTTAGTTTGTTCGGTCGTCTCTGTTGACCGACTGTAAAAGAAGAAACACTCCGACGTGATGCTGAGAGACTGACGCCTAGCGAAAGCGTTCTGTTCGTCAGAAAACATAAACATCGGACACAGGAGTTGGACACTTCATCAGTCCTCGCCCATAAACAGACTCTCCTCATTGACGAAATGAAAATAGACGCAACCGGCGATGACCCTGGCCGGTCACTTCCTCCTCATCCCGTGTTCCAAGAAGTACTGACGACGTCACCACGTCTGTTGCCGTTGTCTGACCCCCCGCTGGAGGCCAGCGGTGCCGCGTGCAGCCCGCTCCACCAAGGTAAATAAACACACGCAAACAGAAACACGAGTCCTCCTTCCCTCAACCAGGAAAATAAACTGATCACGCTGGACACAAATAACACCCCTCCCTCCCCCACCAGAGAATAAACATAGCTTCATAAGCTCACAGGAGTTTGATACGATAAATCAGCATGAGGAGTATTAGGTATAGGACTGCATGCTAAACGTTTTAATATTAAACAATTACAATTCTAGGCTATTGTTGGAATCCTAAAAGAAGGTGAAAGTTATTCTTTGTTTTATTTTAATTTTAAACTTTTGACCAACTAAAATGTTCATTGTGAGCGATCTGTGGTGCTGAATTTCCCTCTGGATTAATAAAGTACTTCTAATCTATTATATGCTATGTAAGAGGATATGACTCCAGGCTGGTGTGTGTGTAGCAGGTGTAGCACTTGGTAAGGTCTGGTTTTAGCACAGAGATCATAAATAATGACCAGTGGTGTGTAGAGAGGTCAGAGACCCGCCAACTGGTCCAAACTGGGTTACTGCTGATGGCAGAGGGGGCATCTATGTGTGTGTGCACGTATATATATATATATTGCTATAGCTGTACCCTTCTACATGTGTATGTACTCTACCACTATGTGAGTACTGCCCTACAAAAGGCAAACAGCAGTAACACTGAACTCTCCACACACAAGCACACATGAACACACACACAACACACACACTGTACACGCTCACACACTAGCAGCCACTTTAACATGAGCACACACACACACTCATGCTGCACACGCTCACACTTATGGTCACTTTACAAAAGGAAAGGTCACTTTAAGAATAGTATAGTATAACTTGAGATTGTATAGTATAGCATTGTATAGCAGTGTACATAAAGACCCAGTGCCTCATCCGTAGCTAACAGTGTATTGCACTACCATAGGACCTAGCATGTCCTACCATGCTCTGTAAATAACAGCATGTACTCATGTACATATACCGATATGCCCTACTTTGTTTACCTGTTTTATTGCACAATGTCGTTCTATTGGATTCTTATTATATATTACTATTGTTATTACTATATTACTATTGTATTATGCACAATCGTTGCGGGCAAGACCCCCCGCATTTTATTGTATACTTGTATAAAAAATAGGGAAACAATGTCCAGGCACGCACTCCAGGTTTTTCCAAATTTATTGGCAGCCTGTACAGGCTGCCAATAAATTTGGAAAAACCTGGAGTGCGTGCCTGGACATTGTTTCCCTATTTTTTATGTATGATATCAGAGGTTACAGCACAGTGTCAAGTCTAGTGAGGTGAGCGCGTTCTACTACTTTTTTCAATTGTATACTTGTATGCCGTGACAAATAAAACTCTTGACTTGACAGTTGTAGGGCAGAAACTATGACCAAAACCCCCCTAACGTGACCATAGTTGACAAACAAAACAAATCCCATTGCATAAAAAGTGGGATTCACCACACGGTTCTGTGTATAACTTGTGGATATTCAGGCACAGAACAGTATTCTCCACAAACAAACTACCCACACATTGTGGCCATTCTAAACAGCGTTGGCCACGGTCACATCAGCAGGGCCAGTATAATGCAGGGCGTCTGGCATTTCCTCTTCAAAATGGACTCTCAAGGGAACTCCCCCTCACTCCAACCCCGAGATCTCTGACACGCTGGTAGCCTGTGCGCTACACCGGGGAGTAAGTGTCCCACTAAACTGTTTGACGTTTAAGGCTATACAGTTCCAGTTCAAATGAAATAGGAGGACTTCTAACTTTAAAAACACTAAAAAAACGCTGGTGAGAGGATATGTCAAGCGTCGGGCCCACGCAATTCTCACGAGAGAGAGGACCGCCAGGGGTATAGTACCACTTACATGTCTGCCGAATCTCTGTCCAATTAAAGTCAACGCGAGTTATAACAGCCTTATGTAACGCCACAACTCTTAAATTCCTTATTTCATTCTATGTGACAGCCAGTTGTCAAGACTAATTGTGGATGAGGGAGATAGCAACCGCCTTACGTAACCCAGAGATGACATCCGGCTCCTCTGCTGCTGCAGTGCACTGTGTTCGTGATGAATGATTCGGAGAAAGAAAGTGCTTTTACTTTCTGCCTTATAGCTATTTTCTACTGGCTGAACACTTTTGCAGATCCATTAGCTTGGGCTGTATCCAGTATCTCAACCCTTGGCTATGTTTGCTGCCAGTAATATCTGCTTATTTAGCTATAAAGCTAGCATGAGTATTTACTGCTACAATGCTGCTAGCTGGAACCGGAAACAGGGTTAGCTACCAAGCTAGCATCAGTATTACTATTTACTGCTACAATGCTGCTTGTTGGAACAGGAAACAGGGTTAGCTACCAAGCTAGCATCAGTATTTACTGCTACCATGCTGCTTGTTGGAACAGGAAACAGGGTTAGCTACCAAGCTAGCATCAGTATACTGCTACCATGCTGCTAGCTGGAACAGGAAACAGGGTTAGCTACCAAGCTAGCATCAGTATGTACTGCTACAATGCTGCTTATTAGAACAGGAAACGGGGTTCGCTACCAAGCTAGCATCAGTATTTACTGCTACCATGCTGCTTGTTGGAACAGGAAACAGGGTTAGCTACCAAGCTAGCATCAGTATTTACTGCTACCATGCTGCTAGCTGGAACAGGAAACAGGGATAGCTTCCAAGTTAGCATCAGTATTTACTGCTACCATGCTGCTAGCTGGAACAGGAAACAGGGTTAGGTACCAAGCTAGCATCAGCATTCTGCTACCATGCTGCTAACTGGAACAGGAAACCAAGCTAGCATCAGCATACTGCTACCATGCTGCTAGCTGAACAGGTAAACAAAATTAGCTGACTGAAGGCTAACCTTTACTTTGGCACCTGAACCAGAGATGCGTTTTCTGCCAAGCTGGAGGAAACGAGTGGAAGAGGGGCCAAAGATGGAGAAGAGAAAAGCTAACGGAAAGATGATCAGTGCAGGTTTGTGATTTATGAACCGAGCCCAGAGGAGAAGAAAATAGCCTCTCGCTCTTTCCCTCCTATCCTCTCACTCCTCTTGCTCCTCTCGTCTTGCTCCTCTCGCTCCTCTCCCTTCCTCCTGGTCGAGTGGGAGAACATTGGGCTGCCCGGCTTCCCATCCGCAGAGTGACATTCCCATGCTTCCCAGATGTTGGGAGCTATAGCAGAGCAAACACACAAGCTTCCAATAATGGTGACTTTACTGTTCCCATGTGCAAGGGTTCGTTTGGACAGTCTGCCTTCTCTGTTAACGGGGCAAACTTATGTTTCCCCTAGGATTTATTTCAGGGGGGGTGGCAGGCCCCCCAAAACTACTAGTGTTGTCGCGGGACGCGTGTGTCACAGATATGTGGTGTCAATAGTGTCGTCATAGACGCGCGCAGTAAGGTGGTTGTCAGTATCGGTGCATTTCTCTACACTGAGCTGAAATGAAACGATTGCACATAAATTAGGTAAATAAATATTAACACATAAATTAACTTATTTACAATTTTACATACAGTAGTGACAACACACATATGAACTATTTACACTACAGGGACAGTGTTTCCCACAGGATTTTCTCGGAGTGGATTTGGTAGGTTTTTTCTGCGTCTCCGTAGACTGTGCCGCACCACCGTTTTAAAGTCTTAGTGAATTGATTGATTTATATGAAAACCAATGTATGTATAATTTAGCTAGCTTGACAACGTTACTGTCATTAAAGCAAACTTTAATAAAAAAATAATAATAATAATAAAAAATAAAAAAGATTATGATTTTTTTTTTTATTATGATTTTTTCAGGGGGGGCGGGGGGTCCCGTTAGCGGGGCGGGCCGCTCCGCCAAGGCAATGGTAGGGGAAACACTCTCTGCCTACTTGCTTAAAATTGGAGTCCAATGCCAACGTCTTCAGCAGAGGACTCAAGGTGTGGCTGAAATCAACGCAGCAGTGCTCACATATGTACACGCGGACTGGTTTTGTTATTTTGATCATGGACTCTTGTTCTGGTAACTATTTGTTCTGATTTATGTATTATACCGTTAATTTTATTCCATCTTTTTATAAAAGCCTCAATGGACTAGTGTTGAAAACTAGCTATAAACACGCAAAACAACACATCTGGTCTCTGTCCACTGTGAGTGACTGGTCCAATGTAGCTGTGGTGTCCATTTTAAATAAAAGTTTTCATTCATTCATTTACATTTACATTTACATTTAGTCATTTAGCTGACGCTTTTATCCAAAGCGACTTACAAGTTCTGTACGACAAGTCATCAGGAAGGGCACAACTCTATCAGCTGAGTAACAATGTTCATCAAAGTGTTGAGTGCTACGGTGTAGGTTAGTTTATTAGGACAAGTGCATGACAGTACGGTTAGTTAGGGTTAGATTATTATTTTTTTATTTATTTTTTTATTCATATAATGGTTGAAGAAGTGCGTCTTTAGTCGACAGGCGAAAGATTGGACGTGTTTCGGCTGTCCTAACTGGGGTGGGTAGTTCATTCCACCATTGTGGGGCAAGGACTGAGAATAGGCGACTTCTCTTTGATGACCCTCCCAGAGCATTCATTCATCCGCAGAGTGACATTCCCAGGCTTCCGGCAGACGGGATGTCTGCAGACGTCTTGGGATGTTTTCCGAGGACTCGTCTGTAAGCGGATGTTTTTAAAAGAGAAACTGCTGATGGGTATAAATAAAAAATCATCTCCATAATAATCCGACTAGAGGTCCTCCTCCTCCTCTCTGCAGCCGCCACCGACAGCCAGAAAGCAGCCTCGGCCGGGACGCGGTCATGGAGGAGAGGAACGGAATATTAAAAGAACACAACTAAACTGATATACAGGGAGCCATTGAGGAGAAATCCTGCCGTGTGCGCAAACACATTCCTGCTTCGTAAATATCCCGGGGGACGGGCCAGGCGTTGACAGTACAGTAAACAAGCTTCTTTTGCGGTTTTCCAAAAGTCAACGTGATTTAAATCCATAATGCCAGTTTATGACCCAGACTCAGAGTAATGTCTCTATCCGATGCTGCAAACCACCACCAACAACCAGCCTTTGTCACCTGGCGGCGGCCGCTGCGGTATAATTCGCTACCTAATGGGCATTTAATGGGCACACACACACATATACATATACACACACACACATATACACACACATATACACACACACACACATATACATATACACACACACACACACACACACATATACATATACACACACACACATATACACACACATATACACACACATACATATACGTCACACACACACACACACACACACACACACACACACACACACACACACACACACACACACACACACATATACATATACACACACACATACACACACACACACACACACACACACACACACACACACGCACACACACACACACACACACACATGTCGCACACACACACGCACACACACACACACACACACACACACACACATGCACACACACACACGCACACACACAGTTATCTTTTCCCAGCGACAGCAATACTTCATGACAAAGGCAGGGGACTGTCAGGCAGATACTGTACAATGCTGGATAGTGTCCATATGGTCACAGTTATGTGACAGGTTAAATTTCCTGCTCTATAAAGACAGCGATAAAGGCAGGAATATCAATGCTGAGTGGAATGTTTAACTCAGGGTCGTAGTGTATGGCATGCGCTGAGTGTGCTCTCATCCTTAAACATGCTGTGGTATTTTTTTGTTTGTTAAAACAATAGCTCTACACTCTGACAGACATCACTGATATAGAGTGTCTGGTCAGTAACATGGGTCTCCCAGTCCCTCCGCTCTGCAGTAAACAGTCATCACTGATACAGAGTGTCTGGTCAGTAACATGGGTCTCCCAGTCCCTCCTGCTCTGCAGTAAACAGCCATCACTGATATAGAGTGTCTGGTCAGTAACATGGGTCTCCCAGTCCCTCCGCTCTGCAGTAAACAGCCATCACTGATACAGCGTGTCTGGTCAGTAACATGGGTCTCCCAGTCCCTCCCCTCTGCAGTAAACAGCCATCACTGATACAGAGTGTCTGGTCAGTAACATGGGTCTCTCAGTCCCTCCACTCTGCAGTAAACAGCCATCACTGATATATAGTGTCTGGTCAGTAACATGGGTCTCCCAGTCCCTCCGCTCTGCAGTAAACAGCCATCACTGATACAGAGTGTCTGGTCAGTAACATGGGTCTCCCAGTCCCTCCACTCTGCAGTAAACAGTCATCACTGATATAGAGTGTCTGGTCAGTAACATGGGTCTCCCAGTCCCTCCACTCTGCAGTAAACAGTCATCACTGATACAGAGTGTCTGGTCAGTAACATGGGTCTCCCAGTCCCTCCTGCTCTGCAGTAAACAGCCATCACTGATATAGAGTGTCTGGTCAGTAACATGGGTCTCCCAGTCCCTCCGCTCTGCAGTAAACAGCCATCAGTGATACAGAGTGTCTGGTCAGTAACATGGGTCTCCCAGTCCCCTCTGCTCTGCAGTAAACAGACATCACTGATATAGAGTGTCTGGTCAGTAACATGGGTCTCCCAGTCCCCTCTGCTCTGCAGTAAACAGACATCACTGATATAGAGTGTCTGGTCAGTAACATGGGTCTCCCAGTCCCTCCGCTCTGCAGTAAACAGCCATCACTGATATAGAGTGTCTGGTCAGTAACATGGGTCTCCCAGTCCCTCCGCTCTGCAGTAAACAGCCATCACTGATATAGAGTGTCTGGTCAGTAACATGGGTCTCCCAGTCCCTCCGCTCTGCAGTAAACAGCCATCACTGATACAGCGTGTCTGGTCAGTAACATGGGTCTCTCAGTCCCTCCACTCTGTAGTAAACAGCCATCACTGATATAGAGTGTCTGGTCAGTAACATGGGTCTCCCAGTCCCTCCACTCTGCAGTAAACAGCCATCACTGATATAGAGTGTCTGGTCAGTAACATGGGTCTCCCAGTTCCTCCACTCTGCAGTAAACAGCCATCACTGATACAGAGTGTCTGGTCAGTAACATGGGTCTCCCAGTCCCTCCGCTCTGCAGTAAACAGCCATCACTGATACAGAGTGTCTGGTCAGTAACATGGGTCTCCCAGTCCCTCCGCTCTGCAGTAAACAACCATCACTGATACAGGGTGTCTGGTCAGTAACATGGGTCTCCCAGTCCCTCCACTCTGCAGTAAAACACTAAATAAACGTGGCCAATATCCGATTCCGGTGTGAACTGGTCACTGCTCCTGAACTGACCCGCGTGCCCAAATGAACAATAAAGTTAAGAAAAAATCAAACGGTGACAGAACATTTACAAATGTCAATCTAGAGTTCTCGTTCTCTCTCTCTCTCTCGTTCTCTCTCTAATGTGCTGACTCTCCGTTCCGACACAATGGAAATGGCTGCCTCTAGCAGAGTGCTACATCACACAAAGACCTGCCCATCAACACCTACTGTACACACACACACACACCACACACACACAGTCACACACACACACACACACACACATGCACAAACAATGTTGAGCGGATCACTCCAGCCAGTTTAATTAGGTCCTCATCATCACGGGGACTTATCTGCTGTAACCAGTGAGTCATCCTTTAACAGGAGGACGAGGACGACCGGCTCAAAGCCCCAGAGCCGTAATTCCTCCGATAGATCTGTTTTTATTCTATTCATCTCTATAAGCCAATTATTTCCTCTCACAGAGAGATACACGACATGGCCGTTTATAATGATATGTTCTCTTAGAGAGCACCGATAGCACTTTTAGAGTCATATCTTTCCATTGATCTCTTTATTACACTTTATTGCTTTGTGTGTCCAGGAGGTGAGATGCTGGCCTCAGTAACTGTAATAGATGCTGGCCTCAGTAACTGTAATATATACTGGCCTCAGTAACTGTAATAGATGCTGGCCTCAGTAACTGTAATAGATGCTGGCCTCAGTAACTGTAATAGATGCTGGCCTCAGTAACTGTAATAGATGCTGGCCTCAGTAACTGTAATAGATGCTGGCCTCAGTAACTGTAATAGATGCTGGCCTCAGTAACTGTAATAGATGCTGGCCTCAGTAACTGTAATAGATGCTGGCCTCAGTAACTGTAATAGATGCTGGCCTCAGTAACTGTAATAGATGCTGGCCTCAGTAACTGTAATAGATGCTGGCCTCAGTAACTGTAATAGATGCTGGCCTCAGTAACTGTAATATATACTGGCCTCAGTAACTGTAATAGATGCTGGCCTCAGTAACTGTAATAGATGCTGGCCTCAGTAACTGTAATAGATGCTGGCCTCAGTAACTGTAATATATACTGGCCTCAGTAACTGTAATATATGCTGGCCTCAGTAACTGTAATAGATGCTGGCCTCAGTAACTGTAATATATACTGGCCTCAGTAACTGTAATATATACTGGCCTCAGTAACTGTAATAGATGCTGGCCTCAGTAACTGTAATATATACTGGCCTCAGTAACTGTAATAGATGCTGGCCTCAGTAACTGTAATAGATGCTGGCCTCAGTAACTGTAATAGATGCTGGCCTCAGTAACTGTAATAGATGCTGGCCTCAGTAACTGTAATAGATGCTGGCCTCAGTAACTGTAATAGATGCTGGCCTCAGTAACTGTAATAGATGCTGGCCTCAGTAACTGTAATAGATGCTGGCCTCAGTAACTGTAATATATACTGGCCTCAGTAACTAATATATATATATCCAGGCAGTTAACATTTTTCTCAGATTTTTATACTATGGCGCCCGAATTTCCCGCAAGGGGATCAATAAGGGAATATATTATTTTATCTTATAATGCAACTATAATACCTCTGGGTTGGGTATTGAAAAAACAATGCCTATTGTTATCACAGGGATCACCTGCGCCCATATAGATTGTAAGGCATACGAATGTTTCAAAGAGCTATGAGACATTTGGATTCATACAATGTGTTTCTTGTGAACACATGATCTGGTCTGGCTCTGTTTAGAATAACAGAGGGCACATACAAATGTTAAACCCAACATAATCTACTCTAATAATAATAATAATCTACTTTTGCATAATGAAATAGGCTTTCATTCATCAACAAGATTTATTGGAAAAAGCATAGCTTAAAAACCGGTGGTAACTGGATCAAACTGGGGGAAACAAGGTTCTCATTGAAATGATTTTTAGCCAAGTTTGAGATCTTGGAGACCCTTTATATCACCCAAACATAGAACCTGATACTAGCGGAGGAGTGATGTGGGTCTGATTTACATCTATTTTTATTTATTATTATTTTTATATTTAATTTGTTTATTTACTTGTTTATTTTCGTTTGTTTTTACTATAGTATTATTCATTCATTTGTAATTGTATTGTGCTCAATATTATTTTCTCTTCATGTTTTTGGGGTGGGTGGGAGATCTTGGGTGGGGAGTGCAGTTGAGCTGGGGGTTTATATGTTACATTTTCTATAAATGTTTTCCAAGTGTCTAAATTGACACATTTAAATAGATTTATATGTGTCGTTAGCAGTTTTCTGCTGTCATCTATGATCTAGGTCGTCCAAGTTTGCTGGCTGGCAGCTCATGGTGTCACATTGACGTCATTCGTGTCTCTGAGCGGTGACAGTTTGCATTCATTATAAATCAATCTAATTAAAATGTAAGGAATTCATTCAAACTCATATTATTGAGGCTGCAACATATTTTTTATTTTATGTATTTATTTGTATTTATTTGGAGGGGGGGGGGGGGGCTTAGGATATCCAGTATATATTTCTTCTATAGAATATAATCAAATATCCCTTCAAATTCCCATCCCTAATAATGTCTGTCCTTCCATTTTCTAGAGAACCGTTCGAGTGCAGACGGGATCTCGACAGCCACTGCACTGGGTATTAGGCTAGTGTTAGTGCAATAGCAGACCTCTAATAACCCCCCACGGAGCTAATTAAAACAGCCTAGTGAAACGGTTTAAACTGTGCCCAACACGACGGTTGCATTACGCCAGATAAACCAGTCAGCAGCTGTTTTGGAGCAAAGCCCAGGAACAACAGTAACCCCTCCTTTCCAACGACATCCTGTTCATAATTAATAATAAACGAAAACGTGTCAAACAGTGTTGAAGTCTCGTTTACTTTCGGTGTGCACTCTAACTCTAGGTGTACTCTAACTTTAGGTGTACTCTAACTCTAGGTGTACTCTAACTTTAGGTGGACTCTAACTTTAGGTGTACTCTAACTTTAGGTGTACTAACTTTAGGTGTACTCTAACTTTAGGTGTACTCTAACTTTAGGTGTACTCTAACTTTAGGTGTACTCTAACTTTCGGTGTACTCTAACTTTAGGTGTACTCTAACTTTAGGTGTACTCTAACTTTAGGTGTACTCTAACTTTAGGTGCACTCTAACTTTAGGTGTACTCTAACTTTAGGTGTACTCTAAACTTTAGGTGTACTCTAACTTTAGGTGTACTCTAACTTTAGGTGTACTCTAACTTTAGGTGTACTCTAACTTTAGGTGTACTCTAACTTTAGGCGTACTCTAACTTTAGGTGTACTCTAACTTTAGGTGTACTCTAACTTTAGGTGTACTCTAACTTTTAGGTGCACTCTAACTTTAGGTGTACTCTAACTTTAGGTGTACTCTAACTTTAGGTGTACTCTAACTTTAGGTGTACTCTGACTTTCGGTGTACTCTAACTTTAGGTGTACTCTAACTTTAGGTGTGTACTCTAATTTTAGGTGTACTCTAACTTTAGGTGTACTCTAACTTTAGGTGTACTCTAACTTTAGGTGTACTCTAACTTTAGGTGTACTCTAAACTTTAGGTGTACTCTAACTTTAGGTGTACTCTAAACTTTAGGTGTACTCTAACTTTAGGTGTACTCTAACTTTAGGTGTACTCTAAACTTTAGGTGTACTCTAACTTTAGGTGTACTCTAACTTTAGGTGCACTCTAAACTTTAGGTGTACTCTAACTTTAGGTGTACTCTAACTTTAGGTGTACTCTAACTTTAGGTGCACTCTAAACTTTAGGTGTACTCTAACTTTAGGTGTACTCTAACTTTAGGTGTACTCTAACTTTAGGTGTACTCTAACTTTAGGTGTACTCTAAACTTTAGGTGTACTCTAACTTTAGGTGTACTCTAACTTTAGGTGTGTACTCTAACTTTAGGTGTACTTTAGTCGTACTCTAACTTTAGGTGTACTCTAACTTTAGGTGTGTACTCTAACTTTAGGTGTACTTTAGGCGTACTCTAACTTTAGGTGTACTCTAACTTTAGGCATACTCTAACTTTAGGTGTACTTTAGGCGTACTCTAACTTTAGGTGTACTCTAACTTTAGGCATACTCTAACTTTAGGTGACCTCTAACTTTAGGTGTACTCTAACTTTAGGTGTACTCTAACTTTAGGTGTACTCTAACTTTAGGTGTACTCTAACTTTAGGTGCACTCTAACTTTAGGTGTACTCTAACTTTAGGTGCACTCTAACTTTAGGTGTACTCTAAACTTTAGGTGTACTCTAACTTTAGGTGTGTACTCTAACTTTAGGTGTACTTTAGGCGTACTCTAACTTTAGGTGTACTCTAACTTTAGGTGTACTCTAACTTTAGGTGTACTCTAACTTTAGGTGTACTCTAACTTTAGGTGTACTCTAACTTTCGGTGTACTCTAACTTTCGGTGTACTCTAACTTTCGGTGTACTCTAACTTTCGGTGTACTCTAACTTTAGGTGTACTTTAGGCGTACTCTAACTTTAGGTGTACTCTAACTTTAGGTGTACTCTAACTTTAGGTGTACTTTAGGCGTACTCTAACTTTCGGTGTACTCTAACTTTAGGTGTACTCTAACTTTCGGTGTACTCTAACTTTAGGTGTACTCTAACTTTAGGTGTACTCTAACTTAGGTGTACTCTAACTTTAGGTGTACTCTAACTTTAGGTGTACTCTAACTTTAGGTGTACTCTAACTTTCGGTGTACTCTAACTTTAGGTGTACTCTAACTTTAGGTGTACTCTAACTTTAGGTGTACTCTAACTTTCGGTGTACTCTAACTTTCGGTGTACTCTAACTTTCGGTGTACTCTAACTTTCGGTGTACTCTAACTTTAGGTGTACTTTAGGCGTACTCTAACTTTAGGTGTACTCTAACTTTAGGTGTACTCTAACTTTAGGTGTACTTTAGGCGTACTCTAACTTTCGGTGTACTCTAACTTTAGGTGTACTCTAACTTTCGGTGTACTCTAACTTTAGGTGTACTCTAACTTTAGGTGTACTCTAACTTAGGTGTACTCTAACTTTAGGTGTACTCTAACTTTAGGTGTACTCTAACTTTAGGTGTACTCTAACTTTCGGTGTACTCTAACTTTCGGTGTACTCTAACTTTCGGTGTACTCTAACTTTAGGTGTACTCTAACTTTAGGTGTACTCTAACTTTAGGTGTACTCTAACTTTAGGTATACTCTAACTTTCGGTGTACTCTAACTTTCGGTGTACTCTAACTTTCGGTGTACTTTAACTTTCGGTGTACTCTAACTTTCGGTGTACTCTAACTTTAGGTGTACTCTAACTTTAGGTATACTCTAACTTTAGGTGTACTTTAACTTTAGGTGTACTTTAACTTTCGGTGTACTCTAACTTTAGGTGTACTTTAGGCAGAAATATCACCAAATACAGAGTCGCAAAATAGACATGCCGCGATGAGCTTAAAAAACAGACCCTTAAGCAGAGGAGGCCGGGCGTCTCTTAATATAACGGAACGTAGGCCAAGTGCGTCCACATTTTTATAGGATTCTATCACATTTTCATAACAATAGCACCCTGCGCCGTTTTCATTGAGGTTTCTTACAAATTAACGATGCTTTATCTTGTCCTTTATATGCCGATTATCATTAGAATCTTAAATTGTACCATATGTCCCCCTTTAGACAACATATGTAATGCTACCAGCGCACTTTTGTTAAGATAATTAGTTGGCCATTCGCGGTCGCTATACCGAGGTTGCAGTAATAGTTTAACGCTGTTCAGATCACGTCGGAGAATATAGACCCATCCCAGTGACCTGCGACCTGTGCTAACGCTCTTGGGAAATGCAGTGTTGTAGTTCTCAACATTTTCAGCCTTTAATTTTAAACCAATGCTGCCATCTACTGACAACAAAAAAGTGTTGTCTAATCGTCACCTTGAGAGCTACTTCCGTATACAGCGCCGCCCCAAACCCATTCTAGAGATTCCCACTTTTTGCTGGGAGTGGGGCGTGGCCGTATTTGGTCCCAGACAATAAGAGTGGCTGCAATTGGTCACCGTGACGTTAGTCTATGTCTGAAAAGAGAAAAACCCCTCTTTCCAATTTGTTCTGTCTCCTGTCAAAGCTCCATGAAACATCCCCACACCACCA
This sequence comes from Notolepis coatsorum, assembly GCF_963971535.1. Taxonomy (NCBI): domain Eukaryota; kingdom Metazoa; phylum Chordata; class Actinopteri; order Aulopiformes; family Paralepididae; genus Notolepis; species Notolepis coatsorum. Next base: position 11,299,634 of record NC_140182.1, read on the forward strand.
CCACACTCTCAGCCGGCTCCCTGCACAGTCCCACCCCAGGGCTGGCTTTCACCGCTGAACCCCAGCCTGCGTCATCCAGGCCTGGGCCAGGGCCCGCAGCCAGCCAGGCCCCCCATCCCACACCACCACCGCTAATATCACCAGAGAGAGGAGGCCCCCCGATTCTGCAGGGATCATTTCACCCAGCTGGGCCCACGGGAGCGACCGCGGCCGGGCCAGGGGGGGGGGGAGGGGGGGTGGTGGTGGAGAGACGACGAGGGAGAAGCGGGATCGGGGGGGGGGTTTGGTGAAGCGGTGAGTCACGGAGGAGAGGGACGAGGAGAGGAGGAGGAGAGGAGAGGGGAGAGGAGAGGAGAGGGGAGAGGAGGAGAGGAGAGGAGAGGAGAGGAGAGGAGAGGAGAGGAGAGGAGAGGAGAGGAAAGGAGAGGAGAGGAGAGGAGAGGAGAGGAGAGGAGAGGAGAGGAGAGGAGAGGAGAGGAGAGAGGAGGGGAGGGGAGGAGAGGAGAGGAGGAGGAGAGGGACGGGGAGAGGAGGAGGAGAGGAACAGGGATAGAGGAGAGGAGGAGAGGAACGGGGATAGAGGAGAGGAGGAGGAGAGGAACGGGGAAAGAGGAGAGGAGGAGGAGGAGAGGAACGGGGATAGAGGAGAGGAGGAGGAGGACGAGGAGAGGGACG
>NC_140182.1:11317808-11318956 GCF_963971535.1 Notolepis coatsorum
CCATCAGGGGCAATGTCAGTAATCATCAGCAGTGAGAGGTGCTAACCACATCTCCTGACCACACACACACACACACACACACACCCCCCTTTCCCCCTCTACGTACCTTGAGGGACTATACTATACTAACCAACGCAGAGCTTCAAAGGAGGGGTGTGTCTCAGAGAGAGGGGAAGGAATTCTGGGCTATTCTTACACATACCATAACACACACACACACACACACACACACACACACACACACACACACACACACACACACACACACACACACACACACACACACACACACACACACACACACACACACACACACACACACACACACACAACACACACACACACACACACACACAGAGAGAGCCTGTACAAACAGCAGAGTGTGAATGACAAATCTGTTTTCATTCTCCAGTTCCCAGCAGGCCTGTCTGTCTGGCTGTGACGTTAGTTAGCAGCACCATGTTACTGTACAGGCTGTAAAACACGTTTTCTTTCTTCATCATCATCATCATCATCACCACCACCGTAATTTCTTCTTGGAGGCAGGTTCGAGAAGCGGACTTGTAACCAGAAGGTCGCCGGGTCGATCCCCCGATCTATGTGATACCGCTCAATATTACCAACCTTGAGCAAGGCACTTAACCCCTGACTGTGGTTGTACTCCTCCCTCCCTCCTCCCCCACTCCCAAGTCCCAGCCCCTGCTAAGCCTATCAGGAAACCCCACAACCACAGCCAACGAGACAGGACAGGAGCAGAGGCTCATGGGATGTTTCACTCAACTGCCTGCCCAGTGTTCAGTGTGTTCTGGACTACCCAGCATGCCTTGCACAAGATATACATAGACACACACACAAACTCATAGAGACACACACACACACACACACACACACACACACACACACACACACACACACACACACACACACACACACACACACACACACACACACACACCGAGGGACAGGTCCCCGTGATTCTATTTCAGTCCAAGTCGTCTCACATGGACCTTCCAAACCTGCCGGGTGATAATTACTTACTTTAGACCCCCTGCCTCCAGAGAGGAGAGAGAGAGGAGAGGAGTAATGAAGAGGAGAGACCCAGAGGAGAGACACAGAGGAGAGAGGGGAGAGGAGGAGAGACCCAGAGA
>NC_140182.1:11324156-11354156 GCF_963971535.1 Notolepis coatsorum
GGCCCGTATGACTTACTAGTTACTACCATAGTGTCTTTATACCTGTCATCAATGTACATATTAATACTACAACCCTGTACATACATCTGATTAGCACTATTACTACAAATTTATATCATTTATATCCAATCTAATCACCTTTATATTACTGTTGCACTTACTGTTACGTTTGCACTCTGGTTGGATGCCAAACTTCTTTTTGTTGTACTGTACTTGTGCTGTAATGTAATCTAATGTAATAACAGTAGATCCTCAAATACATCTCTCACCAGCGTGTGAGAACTCTTACAGATCCTGTGAGAACTCCTAGCCTGTTAATATGTACTGTAACATCTGTAGCTGCATGATGATCAAACAGACCACTGACTGACTATATCCTGACGCCCACTGTGTCCCGCTGAGGAGACGTAACAAGGTGTATATGGCTGACCTTTCAGGTGGGAGACGTACTGTACTACCAGAGTGTCTTATACCTGTAGCACTGTACTACATATTAACACTACAACTATACATACATCTGTTCCAATCAGATCTCTGACATCAAGGCCATTTAGCTTGTAGCCCAAGGTTGGATGCTGCTACCAGTGGTGGTGAAGAAGGCAATTTCTACCCTACATTGGGGGGGAGCTTATTTATGAGTGTCTAGAAAAGCGCTATATAAATGTAATGATCATTCATTCATTCATCTGATTAGCACTATTACACAGGAGTACTAATGTACTGGTGCACCACCACGTAGCTGGTGAGCAGGTCGTCGCGGGTTCGACTCCCGGACCCGGAGACCAATTGCCGCATGTCTTCTCCCCCAATGTCTTCTCCCAACCTTCCTCTCTGTCGGGCCTGTCCGAAATAAAGCAGTAAGATGCAAAAGAAATTATAAAAAGGAGCACTAATGTATATATTTTATACCCAGTTTAATCACCTGTACAGTGTTTATTACTATTACACGTTACTGTCACATTTGCACTCTGCACATTACAACTTATTGTTAATAATATAATCTAGAGTGGTCGTTTGGTATAATCGGAAGGTTCCAGGTTAGATTCCAGTTCCTCCCCGGGCAGCGGGTCAAAGGGTCCTTGAGCAAGACACTTAACCCCCCCTAACTGCTCCCGATGAGCAGGTCGGCACCTTGCATGGTCGCCGTCGGTGTGTGAACAAAGGTGTGTGAGTGTGTGAGTGAGTGAATGGGTGAATGTGAGGCATAAGTTGTAAAGTGCTTTGGATAAAAGCTGCTATATAAATGCACCATTTACAATTTGCCATTATCTGTCTTGCTGAGTACAAAGCAGTTACAGTACCCTTGAAAATGACTCACTCACACACACACACACACACACACACACACACACACACACACACACACACACTCACACACACGCACACGTACACTCACTCACACACACACACACACACACACACACACACACACACACACACACACACGCATGCACACACACACACACACACACACACACACACACACACACACACACACACACACACACACACACACACACACACACACACACGCATGCACACACACACACACACACACACACACACACACACACACACACACACACACACACACACACACACACACACACACACACACACACACACACACACATACAGGTACTGTACACACTAAAAGCAAGCTTTCCTCTCTGGCCAATTGGATATTTGCTCCTGGCAATGTCATATTCACCCTCACTTAAAAAAGAAAAACAGCAAGCGTACGCACATGCGTGTGTGTGTGTGTGTGTGCATGTGTGTGTGTACCTGTGTGTGTACATGTGTGTGTACCTGTGTTAAAGTGCACATGCACCATCACATGTCCTTGTTTGTTTGTACATACTTCTGTGCCTTGAGAAACCTGCACGGACTACAGCGTATGACATATATCATGCCAGTTAGGGTACCTTGTTATACTGCACCTTATATACTGTTTACTCTAACTCAGTATATATATATATTCAGATACAATTATTTATTGCCTATATTTATTGTGACGTATATTATAACCGATAAGGCACACAGACCCTCATCTGCACTTTTGTTTTTCTCCTGTTTTTATAGTCATTTTATTTCCTACATTTATGTCTTTCTACTATTACCCTGCCCATACCTGTACCTCCCCCCCCCCCCCCCCCACCCCTTCCCCCATGCTGCTATGATGCCCCGAATCCCCCCAAAAGGATCAATAAAGGAATATCTTATCTTATCTTAAACCTCCTACAGCAGAGACCACAACAGGAGAAATGTGTCCGCAAGGTGTGTGGCTCTGTGTGGCAGCAGCAGTAAAAGTGAGTATTAGAGGCAGAAGATTCATACGCTCCCATAAATGTATCGATAGTCTACGGTTCTCCTGGGATTTACCGGGCTGTGTGGGACCGGCGGCAGCGGGGGTTCAAGTGGCCTATGGCTCTGCGGACGGAGAGAGAACACTAAAACACTATCAATCCTGTGATAAACACAGCTGCCTTGTTGGACGCTGACCGATGGCTTTCCGGATCGTTCTGCCGTCGTTCCACAGAAGTGGAAGAATGGTGGGAGTCACTTGTGTCAGCAGTGGCCGACTGCAACACGACGAACCCCATTGTATGGTGGGTGCCGGAGAATGCAATTACTGTAGGTGTTGTTCAGTAGTTTTGTATTGTATGATAGTAGTGGGGGGGGGAGACAGTGGTTCCAGGTTCGATTCCCGCTCCTCCCCGGGCAGCGTGTCGAAGTGTCCTTGAGCAAGACGCTTAACCCCTAATTGCTGCCGATGAGCAGGTCGGCACCTTGCGTGGTCGCCTCCGCCGTCGGTGTGTGAATGTGTGAGTGGAATGGGTCAAATTTGAGCAACAAATTGTAAAGCGATTTGGATAAAAGCGCTATATAAATGCGCCATTTACCATTTCTTTACCATTTATGATATGACATTGTATTGTTTTTATTGTACAGTATTGTATTGTATATTATATTGTAAGTACCTATAAGCATGTTAGACTTTCTTTTGGTAATGGGATTGGGTTTCGCACTTATTAGATTCAAATTTAGATTTGATTAAAATTGATTGTCATCATGCAGCACAAGTACAGTACAACAAAAAGAAGTCTGGCATCCAACCAGAGTGCAAATGTAACAGTAAAGTGCAACAGAAATATACAATGTACAGGTGATTAAACTGGGTATAAAATATATAAATGAGTACTACTGAGTAATAGTGCTAATCGGATGTATGTACAGAGCTGTAATATTAATATGTACAGTGGTACAGGTATAAAGACACTATGGTAGTTAGTCATACTGGCCAGCAGCGAAACTAGCAAGAGTAGGTAAGGGATATGTGTAAGGGATAATGTATAGCTACGAGGTCATTGTCGCAAAATAATTGACCGACACGGAGTTTAGAATACAGAGGCGCCTCACCGAGGTGTTCTAAACCTAGTGAAGGTCAATTATCTTGCGACAATGACCGAGTATAGGCAGGGCCGCCTGAGAGAAATGCTAGGCCCTGTGCGAGATTTAAACGCGAGCCCCCCCCCCCCCCCCCCCCCCCCCAAAAGGTAAAAAGACAAAAAAAAAAATATATATATATATATATATATATATATATATATATATATATATTTTTTCATACAGTCAACATATTCTTAAATAATAGCGCTGCCCGAGGCTGGGCATGATACAGTCAACATATAGCAAGAGAGAGAGCGAGAGAGAGCTCCCGTTCTACAGTCAATATACAGTGTACAGAGAGAGAGACACATTGGAAAGAAATTGAAATGCTATTTGGCCCTAAACAGAGAGTACACAGTGGCAGAATACCTGAGCACTGTGACTGAAAATCCTTGACTAGGTACAGACTCAGCGAGCACAGCCTAGCCATCGAGAAAGGCCGCCATAGGCAGACTGTGTGTGTTAGAAAGAGAGAGAGAGAGAGAGAGAGAGAGAGAGAGCATGTGTGTTTGTCGTGTGTGTGTTAGAGAGAGAGCATGTATGAGAGAGATAAGCAAAGATGACCCCCTAAAGGATATTCAACTTTTAATGAAAGAACAAAACAGAAGGAAAAGATAACTTCACAAAGGCAACATGAATATACATAGATCCAAAAGGACAAAGATCAACACTTAAATCCAAAGAGAAGAGGGTCTATACCAGAGAAAACAAAGCAGCAAGGAGCCAATGGCCGACATCAGCTAAATAGGCTAGCCAGGTAGGCTACTGACACCAGGCCACACACAGCTTTGGCCAACGGCCCAACGCTACCCAAGCTACACAAACGACCAAGACAATGAATTCACACACAGCACGTGTCGTATCTCCAAATGTTGTGAAGTAACATATGTTTTGCCTGGAAAAAAACATCGTTATTAACAAAACATTCGGGAGGGGAAGGAAGGAAGAGTGGGGTAATGTCATGACATTTTCATTCATCTTACCTGCACCAAGGAACGCAGGGCGAAAGGCCGCAACACAGGTCTCCACGTTGACGAAAGGCCTCTCGCTGGCGGGACAAAAATAAGCTATGGCCAGAGCCTTGTCATGGTGCAGGCCCGACTACATCTTCTGTCAAAGATGATGTCGTAGTCAGAGTGCCAGAACCCCCTGCTATTCTCACGGCTAATGTCAATGGTCGTAGCACAAGCTAACAGCTAACTCTAGGCTAACTGAGAGCATCAAACTAACGTTCCCAGCCGAGCGCAGCCGGCAGCTAACGTCGTAGCTAAACAGCTAACTGGCTAACAGTTAGCTCAACCCGGCTATCGCTAACCATTAGCTAACGCAGAAGCAAGCTATGCGGCTACCACTGAAAAACTGTACAATGTGAGAAAAGCAATACAGGTGCTGACACCAGGCCACACACCGTTAACTACTAGTAGTACTACAACAGCTAGTCGGCCAGTTTGGCTCCAGAGAGAGAGAGAGAGAGAGAGAGAGAGATATCCACGGCGGGAATAGAATAGAGTTAATAGAATAGGTTAAAAACTCACCAAACGTCCAAGAGGATGGAGACAACCGCGTGGAGTTGACGAAGTTCATCTGCCAAACGACCATCCTCTTCATCTTGGCTGCATGCGCTGTCTCTAGGTTAGCTAACGCTAGTTAGCCTTTAGCTAAGCTAGCTACTAGCCGACATCATCATGGCTATATCCCGACTGCACCATGACAAGGCTCCGGCCATTTGTCCTGCCAGCGAGAGGCCTTTCGTCAACGTTCCTTGGTGACCGACCGACTGATAATGACCGACCTCTTCGTCTTGGCTGGCATAACTAAGCATAACCTCCAAAGCTGCACGCGCGAAATAGTCAAACGCAGCTGACGCACGCCGGCGTACACATGATGTAACCACTCCCTTCGTTGAAACCAATAGTATGTCTGCTGCAGAGCCCCAGAGCTCCAATAGTGAGTATGTCTGCTGCAGAGCCCCAGGAACAAGTCAGACACATTCTACAAACGTGTCTAATGTGAAATATATAAGCATATAAGCAAAACTAGATTTTAGGTCTGTGATGAAAAAGGGCATCGCGGGAAGGGGGGCCTCGCAAAAAAAATAAATAAAAAATAAATAAATAAATAATAATAATAAATAAAAAATATTTTTTTTTTTTTTTTTTTTTTTTGCGAGGCCCCCCTTCCCGCGAGGCCCTGTGCGACCGCACTGCTCGCACACCCCCTGAGGCGGCCCTGAGTATAGGCTATACATTATCCCGCTTATTACATGGCTAACTTACTAACAATATACCTAATTCATTTTACACCATCGACAAGACGAGATCAAATGCAGACGCAGTAGTTCTGTGGCTCCGTCCGCTGTCAGCCCAAATAAAGTTATTATTATCGCCGGCAGCCGGCAAGTGTGTGGACTGATTGCACTGATGCAGTGTGTGTCAGTGGGCTTGATTGCTCCAGCTGCGAACAGCGGTTATTATTGCTCGGCAGAGGTCCGTTATCGAGTAATAACAGACCTCTGACGAGCGCTATTGACCAATCACAATCAAGCATTTCGGCGAATGTTAAAACGCCATGTAATAAACAGATATAGTATCTACAGATATGCAATAGGATTATGTGCAGGTATGTACAGACAGGTGGATAGATATATATACAGTAAGAATATATATATAGGACTTCCGGTTAAGCTGCAATATGTAGCGCACGCAATTGGTTATAGCTCCGCTCCCGTTATCGTTAATTTCGTTTAAAAACCTTATTTGGACAGTACCAAAAGAGACTAGACCACATCGTATGTATTGATAAGACCTTCTACTAACTATATCAAAAGACAACATGGTTAGGGATAGGGAAAAGACGGGAAAGAAACAAGAAACGGCAAAGCTAACGGCGCAGATTGAAACTCGGTCAAAGACAATGACAGGCGACGCTGTGGCAGATCCGTTGGTGAGCCCCGGCGCGGGGAATATAGAGGAGAATACACAGGGACCAAGGACAACTGGCCCCGAGATGGAGACAACAGATGACAACATAGCAGGAACATCAGAAAAAAGTACCGTGAAGGAAAAAGCAGGCGATTTTGAGAAGATAATAGCACAATCATCCATCGGATCCCTCACTGCTCCAACAACATCAACTGACACAAGCAGTTCAGTTGCACAGCCCGACTTCAACTCTCTGACTACCCTGATAAAAGAACAGATGATCGCTTTCAAAGCACACGTAGAAGAACAGTTGGTCGCACACGCTGAACACATCGATACTAAATTCGAAGAGGTTATGAGAGCAGTCACTTTGCTGTCCGTGCGAATCACGACAGTGGAGATTTCAGTGACAGAAAACACAAAAGCAGTCAAGGCGAACGAAGGTATCATGACAGTGATGGGAGAAGAGATGGAAAAAGTTAAAGATGAATACCGGAGGGAAATAAAATTGCTTAAAAACGAAGTGATGGAGAGGCAACTAGAAACCCATCGTTACCACAGGCGGAATAACATCCGCATTGTGGGGCTTGATGAATCAGTGAACTGCGATGACATCAACTTTCCAAACGAGTTATCAACGATTTTGAATAACTCCGATCCAAACAAAGTGCCAGAAGTGGAACAAGTTTACAGAATTGGTTCCCAGGGGCAAAATATCAACGGGCCGAGAGTCATCATTGTCACTCTACGGAAAACTACAACAAGGGATGAAATCATCAAATATGCTCGCAACCAACGTGGGATGCTGAAATATGGTGATAAACCAATATTTATCTACGAAGATTTGAGCAGAGAGGCCATCATCCGACGTCAACCATACAAAGTTGTGATGCAAAAGCTGTACACAGCCGGCCACAAGCCAAGGCTAGCATATCCGGCGCTGTTATCATTCTTGGACAATAACGGCCGCAGGTCAGGTCCATTTACACCCTTTGATGCTGAGGATTTCCTGATTCAAAATGCAGCAAATAACCCAAAGCATGACGGAAATGCCGGAATCAGTTAAGCCTCTCTCTAAATATATACCAGTGTAGGAATGACTTTATTGTGTTCATCAATGAGGTCATTCCACCAGTGTTGGAATAACATTGCTGTGTTCATCAAAGTAGCAAACGATATGCAAGTCGTCTATAACAATGTTTACTGTGTATAATACGATTCATAATACATTATAATTTCAGTCTCTGGTCTCTGAGGGGACAAACAAATATCAATGCAAAAAGATCTATCTGGAATATTCTGGGTTTATCGCTCAAATGCCCTGGGTCTCTTAGATCATTCTGGAATGTAAAATAGTCTAGGCACTAGTATATTCTACAACCTTCTAGAATATAAGGCACCATGACAACGAAGTAAAATAGTCTAGGCACTAGTATATTCTACAACCTTCTAGAATATAAGGCACCATGACAACGAAGCATACAACTCTAACAATAACATTCGGTGTGCATACACATAGCATATATAAATTAAATGAAGTGCAATCAGCCCTTAATAATACTTTAAAATTATCCACACATAAACGTATGGGCACAGCAAGGTTATTCTAACAATTTAAGTAATCACTCCATTAAAGGCACATTGAAGCGCTAAAAGGCGCTGCTTTTCTATCTTATCTAATCAGTTAAATCGGTTCTAGTGGCTTCTCCACGTTGATAATTATTTATCTCTTATTCCTTATCTATATCTTTCCATTGATTTTTATTTTATTAAATTTTTTCTTCTCATCACCCTATATTTTTTAAATATAATTTAACTTACATTGTTCTTTTCCAATGTTCTTCACATTAAGGTGTCAATATTACTATATATTTTTTAAATATATTGTAACTTACATTATTCTTTTCCAATGTTCTTCACATTAAGTGTCAATACTGATCTACAATCTTTTCCTTTTTTTTCCCTCACACGTTGGTGGAGGGTTCAAAGGAATATGTCGATAAAGGTTTATTCTCTTTTTATTTTATTTTTTATTTTTATCTTTAGGTATTTATCACAATACTTCATTACAGTAAGGGAAGGTGCAAGACCAAAAGCGACATTCTATTGCAATAGAATGGAAATGTTAGATCCTATGGCAATGAGCATAGGAAAATTAGGATTACAATGCTCAGGTTGGGCAATCCGGTGGACCATGGGAGAAAGTCAATCGCGGAGGATGTGTTCTTGGAACACAGGCATGTTCGACTTTCTGGGAGAGGGGAAAATAGGGGATTTTTATTTGTATATATATATGTTTTTAAGCTCAGCTCTCAACGGGACCTCATTAATTGGATGTGCATCTATTGTAGCTTCATACTCCAGAAACATTACCAAAAACTACACGAAAACATGCATAGACTATGGCTAGTTTGAATATAATGGTATGGAACACCGGTGGGATAAACAAACAACACAAGCGCAAAAGCGTGCTTACACTGATGAAAAAAGAACATGTGGACGTGGCACTATTAAGCGAAACGCACATTTTAGAGGGAGACATAAATACGTTAGCGGATAACATATACCATAATATTGGTCACTCTTCTTTTGCTACGAGAACTAGAGGGGTAGCCATAGTCGTCAGACGCAAATTAAATATCGAATTGAAAGGGGTATGGTCGGATGCTGAGGGGCGCATAACTATAGCTAGGATTATACACAATAACAGGAAAATTGCATTGGCAGCGGTATATGCCCCGAATTTGTACGAAGTGGGTTTCTTCACTTCACTAACAGGAGAAATGTTAAACCATCCCGAGTACTCATACATAATAGGTGCGGATTTTAATGCCATTTGGAACCCAAGGATGGACAAAACTTACCTTTCCTTCTCCAGCGAACAAAAGAATTCATCTAAAGCATTAAAAGATTGGTCGAAATCAACAGGAGTAACTGATTTATGGCGTTCACTTAACCCCATGACCCGCAAGTACTCCTGTCGTTCGGCGAGACACAACACACTATCCAGAATTGATTACGTCTTTGCATCCCCGAGAATATTTGATAAATACGAAGTGGAAATGACACCCAATGCGCTATCAGATCACTGCTACTTAATCCTGAAAGCAACATTTGGTACATTATCTACCCGGGCCCCAAGATGGCGTTTTAATTCGATGCTGCTTAACAACAAGGAATTCATTACACAAATTAAAGAAGCTCTCACAGTATTCCTACAAGTTAATGCTAACTCGGTGCAAGATCCCAGAATATTATGGATGTCGGTAAAGAATATGATCAAGGATTTCTCGGATAGATTTACCTCCATATTGCGCAAAAATCAAAACACAAAACTGTCTGAAATGGAAACGCTTTACTCAACGCTTTTTAATTCTTTAAAATACAACAACTCTACTAGACTAGATAACCAAGTTAACATTCTAAAGACCGAGATCAAAGCAATGTACAGACAAAAATCGGAATTGCAAATACGCAGCACTAGACAACAGCAGTACTTCCAAGGTTCTAAACCTAGTCACCTATTAGCCATGCGACTAAGAATTAATGCAAAATTTGCAGATATAACTGCCATTAGGAAACAACAAGCTCTAGTAACAGAACCCAAAATAATAAACGATACATTCAAAGAATTCTACTCCGATTTATATAACTCAGAAACGACCTTTGATCAAGACAAATTAGACACATATCTTAATCAAATTACTCTCCCTAAACTTACAGATGAAGACGCTAAACAGTTAGAAGTACCGATCACATTAGAAGAACTCAAGAAGGCCATATCCGGAATGAAAAACGGCAAAGCTCCGGGAATTGACGGTATCCCATCAGAAATGTACATTTCTTGCTGGGACATATTTGGACCCTTATTACTAAATATGATCTTATACTCAGTCAAAGAGGGAAGCTTCATCGAACACCAAAATACCGCACTCATTTCAGTTCTTCACAAAAAAGACAAAGACCCCACTGAATGCGGTAGTTACCGTCCTTTAAGCCTCCTCGGAACCGATGTCAAACTGTACTCTAAGATATTAGCCATCAGATTGCAAAAGCATATGACGTCTTTAGTTCATACGGACCAAACAGGCTTCATAAAAGGTCGCCTGATCAATGATAACATAAGGCGAATACTGCACGTACTAGATACAGACAAAGAGGACATCACACCTAAGGCGATACTATCCCTGGATGCTATGAAAGCATTTGACAGGTTGGAATGGTCGTTTCTATGGGCAGTATTGGAAAGGATGGGGTTAGGAAAAGGTTTCATTGATATGATTAAAGTACTATACAAGGACCCATCGGCCATGATTACAACAGGCACAATCATCTCCAAAATCTTTCCGGTATCACGCTCTGCCAGACAGGGTTGCCCTCTTAGTCCCGGACTATTCAATTTATCATTAGAGCCTTTAGCACAATATATAAGACAATCCCAATCCATAGAACCAATCGTAATCAAGGGCACACAACAAAAAATTAGTTTATATGCGGACGACGTAATATTGTTCATGCAAAACCCCAACACCACATTGCCTCATCTGCTCAAGTTGATTGAGAACTTTGGTGATTTATCGGGATTTAAGATAAATTGGCCGAAGTCGGCTTTCCTTCCACTTAACACCCCTGCAAAAAAAGATATAACCCTCCCAGGTGCGATACCGATGGTAAAACATTTCAGATGCTTGGGAGTGGAAATATTCCCCACCATAAGACAAACGGTGAAGCACAATTACACAAAAATACAGAACAAAATCAAGGACGACCTGGACAGGTGGGCAAAACTTAAAAACTCAGTACAGGCAAGGGTATCAATAGTTAAGATGGATGTATTACCAAGAATCAATTTCTTCAGCTCAATGCTTCCGTTACCTCCTCCAGAGGGCTACTGGAAAAGATTACAAACCTCCACATACAAATTTATTTGGAATAACAAACCACCTCGCATAAAAAGATCCACCGCACAGAGAAGTAAAGCAGACGGTGGCATGGCAGTCCCAGATTTTTTACAATATTTTAATGCCTTCACATTAAGACCATTGAAGAAGATATGGTTTGACCCCGAGGCTTTGGTATCTTGGAGAGAATTAGAAGAAAACATAGTAGCCCCACAGAGATTGAAAGACATAGCATACACTAAACTTTCAATCAAGCATTGTGAGCGAGAATTTGGCCCAATAATAACCCATGCAATCAGGACATGGCGGGAAACTCAAAGGAAATTTCCTAACAATCAAGTATGGCATAATCACACTCCCATATTCAATAACAATGCTCTCTTAATGGGAAAACGACCTATAAGATTCCCTGTATGGGAAGAAAGAGGCATACACTCATTAGGGGATATTTTTAATAACAAGGTCCTCTGTAGTTATGTCGAAATATGCATAAAGTTTAACCTCACCGAGTCCACATGGCTTTTTTACATACAGTTAAAACTTTGTATGAGATCTCACGGTGTTCCATTACACATACCAATTGAACACCACAGATACCACAAATTTTTCTATGACAGAAATACATTGGGAGGTTTTGTATCAGGTTTTTATTCACAATTACTAACGTCCTCGTACGAAACCCTTCAACTAGACAATGTCTGGAGGAGGGATATACCAGACCTGGAAAATGACTTTGATTGGCAAGGAGCCTGGGCAAATGTCCGACTTACATCAAGGAACCCGGATCATCAACAAATCAATCTGAACTATATTCACAGGACATACTTGACTCCTATAAGGCTGTGCAAAATGGGGCTTATACAAAACTCCAAATGCTCCCAATGTACAAATGGGGACGAAGGAACATTTATGCACATGTATTGGGACTGCCCACCAGTTAAGGCATTCTGGGAAGATGTGTCCCAACAATTATCAATACTCGTATTTTGGAATATACCTGTACACCCCGCGGTATTGCTATTGAATGATGTTTTTGAGTTTGCAGTGAACCCACAACTAAAAAGATTGGTTTTATCGGGTATCACAGTAGCTAAAAAACTGATTGCATCACGTTGGTTTCAACCGGAAAAAATGTGCCGGAAAGTGTGGTTTCTTACATATCTTGATGTGATATATCAAGAAATATCAACAGCAAGAATTCTAGGGCTCAATGAATCCAAAATGTTAATGTGGTTAGAAGTGGTGGAGAGAATAAAAGCTAGCCTATAATGGTGATGTCTGGTTAGGAGTGAGGGATAATAGAGGTACTATCCAAGAGGGGGTCCGGGAGGGGGGGATTTGAGCTGGAGCATATGTGTGTAGGGTTTTAGAAAATAGGTATTCGGGGTATATTATATACTAACATTTATATAATTGTAACTTCGCTGGATATACACGGTATACGGTTAAAATGTTATTATTGACTATTTTTGTTTTATCCTGTTTCTGTACTTGCATATATTTTAACCACCTTTACTGAAAGTTTCATTATACATTGTGTGTTGAGTACTGACTTTTAATAAGTTTTGTTTTGCAATAATAAAAAAAATTAAAAAAAAAAAAATATATATATATATATATATATATATATATATATATATATATATATATATATATATATATATCTACACTACCGTTCAAAGGTTTGGGGTCACCCAGACAATTTCGTGTTTTCCTTGAAAACTCACACTTTTATTCATCAAATGAGTTGCAAAATGAATAGAAAATATAGTCAAGACTAGAAATAATGATTTTTATTTGAAATAATAATTTTGTCGTCAAACTTTGCTTTCATCAAAGAATGCTCCCTTTGCAGTAATTATAGCATTGCAGACCTTTGGCATTCTATCTGTTCATTTGTTGAGGGAATCTGAAGAGATGTCACCCCGCGCTTCCTGAAGCACCTCCCACAAGTTGGATGTGTTTGATGGGCACTTGTTGCGTACCATACGGTCAAGCTGCTCCCACAACAGCTCAATGGGGTTGAGATCTGGTGACTGTGCTGGCCACTCCATTACAGACAGAATACCAGCTGCCTGCTTCTTCCCTAAATAAGTCTTGCATAATTTGGAGGTGTGCTTTGGGTCAGGTATCCTGTTGTCGGAGGGAATTGGCTCCAATCAAGCACTGTCCAGTCCACAGGATATGGCATGGCGTTGCAAAATTGAGTGATAGCCTTCCTTATTCAAAATCCCTTTTACCTTGTACAAATCTCCCACTTTACCTGCACCAAAGCAGCCCCAGACCACCACATTACCTCCACCATGGTTGACCGATGGTGTCAGGCACTCTTCCAGCATCTTTTCACTTGTTCTGCGTCTCACAAATGTTCTTCTGTGTGATCCAAACACCTCAAACTTCGATTCGTCTGTCCATAACACTTTTTTCCTGCATTTCTCAAACAAGGTGCCTTGCCGACCGTTTTGCTGTGGAAAGGTGAGTGTCCACAATGGCTAGCTAGCTGTTCTACTTGAATACTGAATGTTAATATTGAATCAGACAATATTGAATACTGAATGTTAATATTGAATCAGACCATATTGAATACTGAACGTTAAAATTCAGGTTGACAGTTGACATCATTTGGCAATTGAAAGGGGGCTGGAAAGTTGATTTAATAGTGATTTTTAAAATATTTATTTTATTTAATTATTTTTATTAAAAACGAAGGTTCGAACGTCCGTTTTATCAGATTAATCACTTTATTCAAATTGAGGATTTAGTTTGAGGATATATAAAAAAAAAAGTATATATTTTTTTTAAACGAAGGTTCGAACGTCCATTCGAAAAACCCTGACGAAGTTTGAATCCTAAAAACAGGCTTCGGGGACAGCCTTACCATACATATTATTTATATTATTCAAATTTGTCATGACAAACCAATAAAAAATCTTGAATTAACCGGTGGTTATCCTATAGCCCATATTATGTACATTTCAACAAAGTGGAGCCGCAGGAGACTTCCATAGCATACGCCTTCAAATCCTCTTACCTTAACGATTAAAAGCCTCCACAATTTAGTAAACAGTATGGCTGGTGTTGATATTTTACGATGCCAGCTTGTGAGAATTCGTTGTAGCCAGCCAGCTAACGTTAATGCCATTCAGAATTTATTAACATAGCTACAACAACACAGTAACGTTAATATAATTACATGCATCATTGTTTACAATGAACAATGGGGCTAGAAAGGACTGGACACAGGGACACCAGGGGCGGGGCTAGGGGGTGGCTACTTGGGCTCAAGCCCCGAATGTTTTCTGAAAAACCCCGAATCTATTTAAAAAAATTTTTTTTTTTTTTTTTTTTTTTACAATTCATCATTGTTACATGAAAATATGTTTGCACCAGATTTAGCAGAAGCTCATTTCCATCTGTGGTCTATCCAGCTGCTAACTGTATTTGAGTGAGTTAAGTCTTGGTGTCATGGGGGAGCTGTAGTAAATTCCCACAGACTTTCTACAATAATTTGAGGTTATTGTAGCACAATACAATGAGATTGATTATCTGGAAGGAGGAGGAAAGATTCATACTGATAGAATTGTTGGTCTCCTCATTCTGACTTAGCAGATGAGGAATAAAACGTGTAGGCCAGACAAACCAGAATTGTATTTCAACTCAACTGATTTATTTGAGTCAGGGCCAGGAGTGAATAAAAGGTTGACTTTTACATACAAAAGATGATCAGATAACCTTAACAGCTGTCTGTTGTACAGAAATATCACAATCAGGTTTGCATCTCAAACCTCAATACTGCACATCAAACAGTCACCTGGTTAACATAATTTGAACATACATGGTTTACTGTACACATTATACATGAGTAAATCTGGTCTACAGATCAGGGATCTGTACATTACTCTAATCTATAAACAACCATTGGTGTTTCCCATGATTTACTCACGTAAAATGCAATCAGCTCACAGTAGTTTCTGGGTGGACGAAGCGGTGGAGCCCCCAGACCCTCTTGGTTGGGTCCGGCCTGAGAGCTCCCGCATTATCCTTTAGGGCCCTCCTATATACTATCATTTCTAGCCAATACTACATATGGCTGGTCCAATCCAGCGTCTTCTTGTGGGGGTTGATCTCTTGTGGGGGGTTGGTGTTTTCTTCCTGTTGGGGCTGGTTACCCCTTTGATCTCCTGTGTGGATCTTGACTCAATACCCAGAGGGGCCCGCTAGTGGCCCCCGTCATTGTCTTCCTGATGGTTCTGTCCCAACAGGTCCCAACTTTAACATTCCTTCTATATGGCTATAGATGTCTAATATCATCCCAGTACAGTCAGTGCTTTCTTAGACTGATACCAGACATCATATGAGACCTTTTGATACTAAACAGTTGATTAATAGATTACTTTGTCTGTGAGTTAGTGTCCATGCTTCAACAAGTCTAAACTGGTCTGCCCTGTGTTCAACCCAGCTGTCTCTGCGGTAATCTGGTCACAGTAGGTGTGACCCTTGTCTCTTTGTTCTGAGCACATTTGTTAGTGGGGGTTTATTGACTATTTCTGTAACACCAGTATCACTTAAAACACCCTCTACTGTTGAAAGGGCACACATTCCTTTTTGCAGTATGGTTCTCTAATTTATTCACACATTAATTATGAAATTCCAAGGCAATATTACCACAGAGCTCCAGTAGCTCACCGCGTACCTCGAACGCTATTTCGGCGTCGGGGACAACCGTGCACGTCACGGATCTGGGGTAGCGAGTTCGACTCCCGGACTAGCCGTATTTTCTCAGAGTGTCTTTCTGTCGGTCATGCTTGACCAGAAAAAAGCGATAAACGCTAAAAGAACCAGCTGACTGGTCAAAGTTTAAAAAAAAAAAGGCTTGGTGTCATGGTAGACTCAGACCTAAGCTTTAAATCACAATCAACAAGTTGACAAAAACTTAATTCTTCCACCTTAGAAACATAGCTAAAGTACGGCCATTTATAAATCAAAAGGACGCTGAAAACCAGATCCATGCCTTTATCTCAAGCCAACTCGACTACTGTAATGCACTCCTTACCGGCCTCCCGAAAAAATACGATGATAACTATTTTATTGCAATGCACTATTGCATTATTTTATTCTATTTTACTAACTATTTTATTGCACTGCACTATTTTACTTTGTATCAGTGAATCATAGATGCCTGGCCATAAGAGCATTCGGAGCATCTTTGCTCTCCCACTATTGAACTTGGGGGAGCAAAGGTATGCTCTTGCTCCACCACTTTTTGATCATATGAAAAATATGATATATCCCCCCCCAATATATAAATCTAACCATAACTACGTTATGATTAACTGAGTTTTATAGTGAAAAGAGCAGCTTTATTGGTCAAGATTGAAGGCTCTATATTGCAGGAAATTGCACGTACAGGTTAATTAAATTCAAAAGAAAAGGGGGGGCACCTATCTGGGCTAAGCCCCGGATCTCCTATAATCCTAAATCCGCCCCTGAGGGACACGTTAAACTGCAATAAATTAATTTAATACAACAACAGGTAGTTCGAGACCAGCTGCACTTTCGTGCCTATACGACCGCACCACAGCCACAGGGATATGCGGCTTTGACGAGCTCTCTCTCTCCTGCCGATTAAATTCAGCAGCTCTTCCTCGACCTTGAGTGCCTGTAGCTGCCTGCATTTGCACAACGGCGTCCATCCCTGCTGCTAGCTAACGTTAAAACTAACCTAAAGTTAGTTGTTCACCAACAATTTACAGACACCAACAAACACAGAACCGGACTACACAAGCAGATAGCGAAGCATCATAAATACTTCCGGTCTGGGGGTTTCAAAATAAAAGAGCGACGTCTAAAGCACCGGAAATATGTTTATTTTGTACATTATCTAACGTTAAAACGAACCTAAACTAACGTAACTAACCTAAAGTTAGTTTAGGTTCGTTTTAACGTTAGATAATGTACAAAATAAACGTATTTCCGGTGCTGCAGTGTGAGTGAGACGCTGTTTCACTCCGGTGCTGCAGTGTGAGTGAGACCCTGTCCTGGAGCACCAACACCGCCTCAGTGATCGGAAAAGCTCAGCAACGCCTATACTACCTAAGGAAGCTGAAGCAGGCTGGCCTGCCACGAAATCTCCTTGTCAACTTTTATCATTGTGCGGTTGAGAGTGTGCTGACCTACGGTGTGTCTGTGTGGTTCTCCAGCTGCACAAAGGCAGAGCAAGAGGCTCTACAGAGGGTGGTGAAGGCGGCAGGCAGGATCGTCGGGACTCCTCTACCAAACATCACCTCCGTCTTCACCTCCCGCTGCCTCCACCGCTCCAAGTGTATTATCAAGGACCAGTCTCACCCAGCACATCACCTCTTTCAGCTCCTTCCCTCAGGGAGGGGATACCGGTCCATACATGCGAAGAGTTCAAGACTTATGAACAGCTTTTCCCCCCCCAAGCAGTCAGACTGTTAAACTCTCATTGACTGTCCCCTCACGTGCACCATGCACTTTCCTGGACTTGATAACCACTATGTTACCGCTCATCATGCACTTTATTATTTAAAATATTCTGTTATATATACAGTGTTATGTGTTTCATGAATGTATATGTAACGGGTGTCCGTGAGTATATCCACAGTCACAGAAACAGGTGTGTTGAGAAGTGACTGTGGCAGTAAGCGGGCTGGGAAGTTAAACTCACGTCCTCATAACAGGGTTAATAGACGCATAGCTACGGTACTTAGGAGTGGATTCACTTCTTAGTGCAGCGGTCTATGTCGTCACCCGCGGCGCGGGAGCCCCCTGTTCGACTCCCCCTCGGGACATCAGCCTTTGATATACACAACGCAGAGGAGTCCGAACCGATCTGTCACATATATATTGTACTACGGTCTGTGGGAGCTCCCCTGAAATTTCGTTGTATACTTGTGTGCAATGACAATTAAAAGTCTATTCTTCTTCTTCTGCTTCTTCTTCTGCTTTAGGAGCGAAGAAAAGGGAACCCTTTTAATTTTATTTTTACTTCTATTAATTTTATTATTATTATTTTTGTTTTGTTTTTGTTTTATGTTCTTCCATTTCATTGGTTGTTTTATTCATTTTAATTGTTTTTATTCATTTAACTTTTTATCTTTATCTCCTGTAGCACTTTGAGCTTTTCACAAATATAAAGTGCAGTACAAATTGAATTTATTATTATTATTATTAACCCGCTCAGAGCCCGTATTCAAAGAAATATGGAGGACATGAAAAACAAACACGCCTGACATATTATTTAATTTATTTATTAGATATTATATTAGAGGGGCACTTTAAATCCCAGTTAATCTATACAAAATAACAATGGATACATGACAGGATACAAGAGGGGCATACGCACATTCTGAAAGAAAGGGGACATATTTATTAGCTGAAGCCCGTCTCTCACCAGAACCCTCTCTCTCTCTCTCTCTCTCTCTCTCTCTCTCTCTCTCTCTCTGGTATACTGCCTCGCAGCCCATCAGCCATTCCACTCAATCCATCATTTCTAATGGAAAATAGTGGTAATTCCAGCACTTGGGCTCTATTCACTGGGTTACATTGAATCACAAATAGCCCCATATTTCTTATATTGGCATTCCCTCCTCTCACGTCTCACAACCCGCTTTGTCATTTTCAAGGGCATAAAATTGGAGGCAAATACCGACATTTGTGCGAATAGATTAATGTTTGGCGCTGTTTTGATGCAGAGCGGGAACAAACAAACAAAATACCCTTTCGGCACTCTGCAATAATCTGTGCTTAAACCCACTATGAGAAAGTCATCCCTGTAAACATATATTTAACATTAAATATATTATTAAATATCAATAATGTGTACATAATAGCAGCAAATGACAGTACAACAACATTTTAAACATTTATATAATAGCAGTAGCAGTAGTATATTGAAGATGAAAAAAGAATTGTGAGAGTGACTCCGTTTTAATGGCATTATCAAATGTAATGGATCAAAATGAATGAGAGGATTCGCAATAGCTGCAACCACACACACAAACACACACACACACAGTGTGTCTGTGTGTGTATCCTTGCCCCATGATCAAGTTTGTCATGTTACGGGTGAATATGTTTAGAAGTTATGCACCTTTTTTGTTATAGGCCACTGCCACTCCCCTTTTTTTTGCTAATTGGCATGAACAGTTCAGTCAGCTGTCCTTTGAATCATGACCAACCTTTCCACAACATCCTGTGCAAGTCTGTGAATCCATTTGGAAGCCTTTTTGTAATAGGCCACTCCCATGGCCATGCCCCCTTTTATCCAGTTGGCATGAACACACACACACACACACACACACGCACGCACACACGCACGCACGCACGCACGGACGCACGCACACACACACACACACACGCACACACGCATGCACACACAAACACACACACACACACACACAATGCTGATTAAGGCCTTGTCCAGACTAAAACTATTTTGATCTTTTTCGTTTTTGTTTCGTTTTCATTTAAAAAAAGGTTTCCGTAAAAATGAAAACGTCTCAAGATAATAAGTGCGTGCCACAAATTTACAAATTAAATGTCTTTCCTGTTTTAGACGTCGCTCTTTTATTTTGAAAACCCCAGACCGGAAGTGTTGTCGATCGTTGTTTTCGATAACTTGTGTGTCCGGTTCTGTGCTTTTGAGCCGACGCTAGTTTTCAACGGATAGGAGAGACACACACACAGCGCAAGTGCAGCTTCACAGGCAGCCGGTGATGAGGAGGAGGAAGAGCTGTGGATTTTAATCGGCAGGAGAGAGAGAGAGCTCAAAGCCGTATATAATATAATAGCCCCGTGGTGCGGTCGGAGGCAGCTCAAACTACCTGTGTTGTAATAAATTGATTGATTGATGTTTAACTTGTCCGTGTGTGTGTCCAGTCCTTTCGACTAGCAAACGTTGTCTGTATTTAACGTTACCTCAGGATACCACTGTAATTGTAGCAAACATTGTCTGTATTTAATGTTACCTCAGGATACCACTGTCTATTGTATTTAGTTGGTTAGCTATTTAGCTAATGTTGCTAGCATTGGATAGCATCAACGCTAGCTGGCTACAGCTCAACACCATGGGAATACTATTTAATAAATTATGGAGGCTTTTTAATCGTCAAGGTAAGAGAGGATTTGTCATGATCAACTGAAGGGGTACTCTGTACATGCCATTGTTGTTTAATAATAACTCCCGGTGTTTAATAAACACTTCTAGCCAGGACATATCTGGACATATAAGACATATATGTATCATGTCTCTTTTTTTGTTGGCTGGGTTTTGCATGCGGATTAAGGGATCTGTTGTCGACGGTGGTAGTACAGGCGCAGTACATTTAGCTGTAAAAGCCCGATCAAGCTCAATAGCTTCTGTAACACGCAACTACTCTGTACATGCCATTGTTGTTGTGATGTTTTCACACGCGGGGTAAGGGAGAGGTGGGCTATCGCGTCATCGGTTCAGGAGAAGACGCGTATCGCTTTTAAAGATGGTGACGCATTGGGGGCCGTCTTCAGGCGTCTTCATAATCGCGCACTCTGGTATCAGAAAGTAGCGTCTTCAGGCTGCGAGAACGCAGTTCCGTGTGGCTGAAAGGTGGAAACGATCTACTACTTTGCCTGATACGACCGAAATCGTTTTAGTCTGGACATGGCCTAAATCATCCTGAGCCGCTGAGTAGTTTCATGGCAACTGGGATTAGTTCAGTTTCGAATGGAGCCTCTATGGATATGTAACTTCTGACGCATCATTATCTGGACAACGGTGATAGCTGGTGATGTACATAGAACCCATGGGTTGCATAAGAACAGATAATGAAATCTACTGTATGCACAGTAGGTTTCTTATTCTTGCCAAAGCTCCGCCATTTTGAAACAGATTTTTAATCGGATGGTTGTTAAATGCTCAAAATAGGGGAGACAAACTAACTGCGCTCCAATATATGCCAATAACGTTCAGTTTTGTGGTATATAATCCAGAGTAATAAGAAAAAATATATATTAATCAGGAAGTCATTTGCTTGCCGAAAGCTAGAGGCCTTTGGGAAGTGTCGTTTTGAAAAATGCCAATGCTCATTGAAAGCTCTGGATGTCCTCTTCTCAAAATGACTACAATTTCCATCATTCAGCGTGGGCCACATATTCAGAATGGCGGATCTCTGCGACCACAACAAACACATTTCAAAAACAAAAATCTCACTAATAACACTTTAACCTGGTACAATTGGTAAACAAACGTATTGATGAAAATATACATTATAACTGCTGTTGTGACATGGTTATGATGTTTATTCTTGAATACGTTTGAAAAAAATACGGTAATTATGTCAGACAGTCTGCAGAGCTTGATTTATGATGTGATGTAATTTGCGGTCCGGCCCCGGGTCGCACAGGCGGAAGAGGTTAATGTAATGTAATATCTGTTTTTAGTTTGTGTAATGTAATGTAATATCTGTTTTTAGTTTGTGTAATGCACATAATATGGGTACTTTTATCCATATGGTTGAGCCTGTTAGGAATTGCACCCCCAACCAAAGCAGATTGCAGATCACTCTCTCTATATAATAATAAAAAAAATAATAATGGTAAAAACAACTGGAGTAAAAAGGGCACTTTTTTTATGAGGCACAAAAGGGCAGGTGCTCGAGCACCCTCTGGGCTCTATGAGTGAACGTGCCTGCTGCTGGAGCCGGGTGCTCAGTGTCCACAGCAGAGTTACAAGTGGTGCCGTGACATGCTGTGATCAGTGCTTTCAGCTGCTACGCCCCAAAACTGTGGAACACTCTCCTGCAGGTCATTAGGACAGCAGACTCGGTTGGCACATAGTTGGCACTTTTTAAAACCAGGTCAAAATGTACCTTTTTAAATTAATTATTATCTTTATTTTATTGTCTTATTTTTCTTTATTTCTATTATTTTTACTTAAATATTGTATTATAATTTGTATCATTATTTTATGTCGTTTTTTTATTATTTTATTTGTTATTCATTAATGTCTTATTTTACTGTTATAAATTGTTTTCTTATTGTTTACTATCTAATTTAGCTATTTTATTATTATTATAACTATTTAATTTTTCGGTCTTTATTATTATTTAATTTGTAATTATTTTTATTGTCTTATGTTATTGTCTTACTTTTCATCTTATTTTGCTATTTTTCTATCTTATCTAGTTGTTTTATTCCCGTTTTTATCATTTTAATGTCTTTATTATTTAATTAATAAAAATAAAAATTTAAATGTATCCTTTTCTTTTTGTTTTTGTTTTTTGCACTTTGAGCTGCAATCTGTATGAATGGTGCTATATAAATAAAGTTATTATTATTTTACATTTATTTTAATTTAAATTAGATGTATTTTATTTTAAGACTTTAAAGAATGTCATGTTTTTAGACATGTCTATATTATTAAAATGGGAGCTAAATATATTATACTTTATTATTATATTACATTATATTATAATATATAACATTACATTACATTATATTATATCATACATATTATTTATATTATTCAAATAACCCTCAAACATGTTCCGTTGTGATATCACAGTATGATGTCACAGTATGATGTCACAGTATGATGTCATAATCAAACATTCTAGAACATTTGTGTATCTATTCAACAATTCTCTCAGAAGATCTCAGATCTCAGAAGACAAGTGAAGATCTCACTTGTTGTTTCCGGCTACTTGTAAGCTTGAATATATTCTTTAGATAATTTAAAAATCCCCACATGGAAAAGGAAACAATGTCCTGTACAATCCTTAATGACCTGCGTCTGGAGGGAAGGTTCTGTGATGTGGTTATTAAAGTCAATGGCACTGAGTTTAACGCTCACAAGGCCATCCTGTGTGGCTGCAGCGCCTATTTCAGGTAAGTTTAGCTTGGTTCAGGTTAGCTTGGTTCAGGTTAGCTTAGTAGGGATGGATGTGTCTGTCATCTAGATGCTTCAATGAATTAATTTGATTTGAATCATTTACTTTGACTGTGCTAAGACCCTATACTGTACTTCTCCTGTAGAAAGATACTATACTGGGGCGGTCAGGTGGCATAGCGGAGATTGCGCTCGTCACCAATGCAAGAGGCTGCGGTCTCGACTCCCGGAGTCAGCATTGCTTGGGGCTTGGGCTGATCGCTATACTAACCCGCTTGGCTGGGTTAGGGGGAGGGCAAGTAATGGGTGGGAATCTGGCATTGTGGACAGCGACGCCTACAGGTCAGGTCTGGGCGCTTGCTCAGCGGAGGCAGGACTTGATGAAGGCAGCGTGACCTCCCACGCGTTACACTTCACTAATGAGAGTCCTCGCTGCCAGGTGAAAAAATAGTCACTGGCTGTGTCCACGCCAGGGTTTCCGTTAGAAAAGATTGTTGCCGGTGTCAGGGTCCGGTAGATTTAAATCTACCGGTCAAATGAGAGAAATTCCGGTCAGAGTTTATTGAGCTTAAAAACAATTGATAGGCAGGGCAGGCTATATAAAGAATGACATCCTCAAGGCATGTAGATTTATAATATTTTAACTTAAAACTAGGCTACTTTTGCGTATACAGTCATTATATTCCAAATAAAATAAGTCCAGAGACTCCGTGCTGCTGCCGACTTTAAATCAAATAGGTGTCTGTGGGCAGTCGGCCCGACATTAATAAACAGCAATCTGTAACGAATTCTGTTATATTTGACATTTGTATTAATTATATCAAGCGAAGAACTGAGAAATTTGGCAGAGAGAGACGGCAACATTATCGTGGGTTTGCGTGATGACTCTCCACCTCCCAACGACTTATTTACAAGAGTATGCCGCTGCAGAGCAGCAGATTCAGCTGTTTTCAGGCTCTATCTGGGGACCGCTCAGCAGCGGCCCCCACCCAACAGCTGAATTGCCAATGGCTGAATTGGAGTATTGCACTGTGCCGGCACCGCTGGTGGATTCTGTGGCTCTGCAGCTGCACATGCACTCGCAAATCTAGCAGCAAGCTCCCGCTGACAACAGCGTTGTCATTATTAGACCTGCTTGGTGAAGCAACGATGAAACAAATGTAATGATTGTTTCGTTCATCGCATAGGCTATTTAATTTTAGCCTATTTTAATACAATTCAAATAATCAAATTGTGCTTAGAGGGAATTATTTTCACCGGACATTAAGACCGGAGAGATTAAATATGTCGGACTTCAACAGATTTTGCCGGTCAAATACCGGTAATTACCTGACAACGGAAACCCTGGTCCACGCGTGTCGGAGGAAGCGTGCGGATGACTTCAGGGTTCCCTTGTACCGACCAGTAGGAGAACATGCGCAAAACAACCAGGTAGGGGAGGGGGGGGGGAATTGGCACCATGACCAAATTGGGACAGGGAGAAAAACAGAAAAATCGGAGAAAGAGAGGATTAAATAAAAAATAAAAATATTAAATAAAAATAAAGATACTATACTGTACTTCTACTGTAAACAGATACTATACTGTACTTCTACTATGAAAATATACTATACTTCTACTGTGAAAAGACCGTATGCTTCTGTGAAAATACCCTATACTGTACTTCTACTGTAAACAACATAATTATTATACTTCTACTGTGCTAAGACCCTATACTTCTACAGTGAAAATATATTAGTACACAGGACAGAATGTCCTGAAGAATGTTGCTTACTGTTTACTCATCACATATCTCTATACTCTGCATCCCACAGAACCCTCTTCACTCGCTGCAGCGACTCAGAGAAACCAGTCTACAGTATCCCTGGGGTGTCCCCGGGTATGATGCAGCTCATCATAGAGTATGCCTACACACGCTTTGTGCCAGTGACAGCAGAGAACGTGGAAGAGCTTCTGGTGGCTGCAGACCAGCTACTCGTCACTGGCATAGTAAGAGCGTGCTCTGACTTCCAAGAGGGCCAGCTGTCTCTGGAAAACTGTGTCGGCATCTGGAGGTTTGCGGACATCTACTGCTGCCCTGACCTGAAGCGCAAGGCCCATCTCTTCATCGTGTGCCACTTTGAGGAGATGCTGCACGTCTCACAGGAGTTTGTGGAGCTGTCCCTGCAGCAACTGGTGGACATCATCGAGAGGGATGACCTGAACGTGAAGAACGAGGAGACGGTGTTCGAGGCCGTCCTCCGTTGGATCGACCACTCCCGTGAGGAGCGTAAAACACACATCCCGTTGCTGCTGCCCAAGGTAACTAATTGTATCACTGTATATCTGTATGTCATGTATGTCATAAATGTCTTGATGAATAAAAAATGGGGGACCCTGATGTAAACAAGACAGAAGTCTTTTTCTGGTCTGCATCCTCATTACAATTGTTTGTATTGAGCCGTACTGTATTCTACACATTCTGCAATCTGTTAATAAAGTTTTCAATCAATCAATCAATCAATCAATCAATCAATCAATACAATGGTTCTCAAACATTTGGGTCCAAACTGTTCCCTAGAAACAGAATTCCAGTTAAACCGTCTACAACCGCTGTCTAAGTTGTACCCGCCGTCTGCTTGTCTCTTCCCAGGTTCGCATGGGCTTGATGAGGCCTGACTACTTCGGGAACAACGTCCAGAACAACCCTGTGGTGAGGGACAGCCACGACTGCAGGCCCCTCATCCTCAGCGTCCTGAACCCCACTGGCTCCGACAGGCTCCCAAACCCCCTGACCTTCCCACGCCTGCCCCAGGAGGTCCTATTGGCCATCGGAGGCCGGAGTGGCCGCATCCTGTCCAATAGCATGGAGGCTTACGATATCCGAGCTGGTGGATGGATGGATGTGAGCATTGAGGCGGAGAGTCCCCGGGCCGTCCACGGCACCGCTTATCTCCACGGTCTGGTCTACTGCGTCGGCGGCTGGGACGTAGAGGATCTCAGCAGTGTGCGCAGGTTCAACCCCGTCACTCGCAGCTGGCTGCAGGCGGCTCCCATGCACTCACGCCGCTCTTACGTCAGCGTGGTCGCATTGGACGGATGTATCTACGCCATGGGAGGGTACGACGGACACGTGCATCTGAACACCGCCGAGCGCTACAAGCCTGAAACCAACCAGTGGACAGTGATCTCACCCATGCTGGAGCACAGGAGCTCCGCCGGGGCAGCAGCCCTCCACAACAAGGTGGGTGGAACTGAGGGACACAAGGTGGTAGATGAACACAAGAAACGTTAGATCAGAAATCATAAATGTCTTTATTTCCAAGTAAGCTTGCACAAACAAAAAATGTGTCTGGGTCCTTTGGTGCGTCAACATTAACAGACAATTAAAGTAAATTTAGAATGAAATAAATTGGAATATATAAACTAAATTAGAATATTCTTTCTTATTACAGGTTTACATCTGTGGTGGCCTCAACAGGGCGGAGTGTCTGCTCACAGCTGAGTGCTACAGCCCAGACACCAACCAGTGGACTCTGATCGCCCCCATGAGCAGCAGGCGTAGCGGAGTGGGAGTGGCTGCGTACGGAGGACAAGTCTATGCGGTAGGTGCACACGGAGACAAATGCTTTATACTAGATATTTTTATAGATATGTATCATTTGACTTGCAATGCTGCTGTGACGCCCTCATTTCCCTAAGTGGATTAATACAGTGTTTGCCTGCCTGCCTTAACCACACACTAAAACATTCCTCTCATGTGTCCTGTCCTCAGGTGGGAGGGTTTGACAGAGTAAACGACCTGTGTAGCGCGGAGGCCTACAGCCCCTTGACTGACTCCTGGCGCGCCCTGTCCACCATGCACACCCCCCGCAGCAGCTTTGGCATCGGGGTGCTGGACGACCTGCTCTTCGTGGTCGGAGGCTACAATGGCTTCACCACCCTCTCCAAAGTGGAGCGCTATGACCAGAGCAGCGACAAGTGGACTGTAGCCGAGAACATAAAGATCCAGCGTGATGCCCTAAGCTGCTGCATAATGCATGGCCTGCCTAACATGAGCCAGTACGCTGCTCCCCGTGTTTTCTCAAACAAGATGCTTTGCCGACCGTTTTGCTGTGGAAAGGTGAGTGTCCACAACGGCTAGCTAGCTGTTCTACTTGAATACTGAATGTTAATATTGAATCAGACAATATTGAATACTGAATGTTAATATTGAATCAGACCATATTGAATACTGAATGTTAAAATTCAGGTTGACAGTTGACATCATTTGACAGTTGACAGGGGGCTGGAAAGTTGATTTAATAAAAGAAAAAATACTAATTTAATCAGATTAATCATTTTATTTGAGGATACATAAAAAAATCGTAAAATTTGTATTATTATTATTTTTTTAATTCTTTAATTAAAAACGAAGGTTCAAATGTCCGTTCGAAAAACCCTGACGAAGTTTGAATCCCAAAAACATAAAAGAAAAAAGAATAATTTAATCAGATTAATCACTTTATTTGAGGATATAAAAAAAATACATAAAAAAAAAAAAAAAAAACGTTTGGGCTCAGCCCTAGAATGCAAATAAAAAGCTTGCTGGGTGTGAGTAGCCTACTTTACCAAAAAATTAAAATAAAAAAATTATATTTAAATTTGTTTTATAAATATCCTCAAACTAAATCCTCAATTTGAATAAAGTAATTAATTTCATTAAATTAATATTTTTATTTTATTAAATCAACTTTCAACTTTTGAATATAGGAGGAGAAGGATAAGAAGAAGGAGGAGGAGAAGGAAGAGAAGGAGGAGGAGGAGAATAAGAAGGAGAAGAAGGAGGAGGAGGAGAAGAGGAAGGAGGAGAAGAAGGAAGAGGAGGAGAAGGAGAAGACGAAGGAGAAGAAGAGGGAGGAGAAGAAGAAGAAGGAGGAGAAGAAGGAGGAGGAGAAGACGAAGCAGAAGAAGAAGAAGAAGAAGAAGGAGGAGGAGAAGAAGGAGAAGAAGAAGAAGATGAAGGAGAAGAAGGAGGAGGAGAAGGAGAAGAAGGAGGAGGAGAAGAAGGAGAAGAAGAAGAAGAAGAAGGAGGGGGAGAAGGAGAAGAAGAAGGAGGAGAAGAAGGAGAAGAAGAAGGAGGAGGAGAAGAAGAAGGAGGAGAAGAAGGAGAAGAAGAAGGAGGAGGAGAAGAAGAAGAAGGAGAAGAAGAAGGAGGAGGAGGAGAAGAAGAAGGAGAAGAAAAAGGAGGAGGAGAAGATGAAGGAAAAGAAGAAGGAGAAGAAGGAGGAGGAGAAGAAGGAGAAGAAGAAGATGAAGGAGAAGAAGGAGGAGGAGAAGAAGAAGAAGGAGGAGGAGGAGAAGAAGGAGAAGAAGAAGAAGGAGGAGGAGGAGAAGGAGAAGAAGGAGAAGAAGAAGAAGAAGGAGGAGGAGGAGAAGGAGAAGAAGAAGGAGGAGAAAAAGGAGAAGAAGAAGGAGGAGGAGGAGAAAAAGAAGAAGAAGGAGGAGAAGAAGGAGAAGAAGGAGGAGGAGGAGGAGGAGGAGAAGGAGAAGAAGAAGGAGGAGATCGATAGATCGATAGATAGATAGATAGATAGATAGATAGATAGATAGATAGATAGATAGATAGATAGATAGATAGATAGATAGATAGATAGATAGATAGATAGATAGATAGATAGATAGATAGATAGATAGATAGATAGATAGATAGATAGATAGATAGATAGATAGATAGATAGATAGATAGATAGATAGATAGATAGATAGATACTTTATTAATCCCCTTGGGGAAATTCAGGGTATCTCGCAGCTCACACAGTATACAGACATTGACAGTTCTCATTCAGTTGTTTCACGTTATGTCTGCATCATGAATTAAAAATAAGCACATGATCAAATCAATATCAATGAGAGCGTGATGAGATAAAAGCAGGTGTATAAAACAAGTGTGTAAAAACAGGTGTATGAAAAACCGTGTATAAAAACAGATGTAAAAACATGTGTGTGGGGAACAGGGAACAGGTCAGAGGTCAAGGTCCCCCGCACTATATTACACTGTTGTACAGTCTGATGGCAGTGGGGACAAAGGACCTCCTGTGCCGCTCAGTCCGTGAGTGCAGGGAGATTAGCCGTCCGCTGCGACTGCTGCTCTGCCCCACCAGGGTGTGGTGGAGAGGGTGGTTGGTATTGTCCATGATGGCCAGCAGCTTGCTCTGCGTGCGGCTCTCCACCACGGTCCCCAGTGGGTCCAGTCTCCTCCCCACCACTGAGCCAGCCTTCTTGACCAGCTTATCCAGCCACCTGGCATCCCTGGCCGTGGTATTACCACCCCAGCAGACAGCGGCATAGAGGAGCACACTTGCCACCACTGCCTGATAGAACATGTACAACACTTCCCCACGCACATTAAAAGACCTGAGCCTCCTAAGGAAGAACAGCCGGCTCTGTCCTTTCTTGTAGAGCGTTTCCGCGTTTGCAGCCCAGACCAGCTTATCGTCCAGGTGCACACCTAGATATTTGTATGTCTGCACCGTCGCAATGTTGTTTCCCCGTATGCTGACTGGTTACAGGGGTGGTTTCGACCTGCGGAAGTCCAGTATCATCTCCTTGGTCTTTGTTGCGTTCAGGAGAAGGCCGTTCCGTTCGCTCCAGTCACCGAAGGCTCCCACCTGGTCCCTGTACTCTCCCTCCTGTCCCTTCCTCACACACGCCACAATCGCTGTGTCGTCCGAGTATTTTTGGACGTGGCAGGACTCAGAGTTGTAAGTGAAGTCTGCCGTGTAGAGGGTGAACAGGAACGGAGCGAGAACAGTCCCCTGTGGAGCCCCAGTGCTGCTGACCACCGTCTCCGAGACACAGTTGCCCATTCTGACAAACTGTG